>NW_024752954.1:0-22992 GCF_018991925.1 Homarus americanus | reverse complement strand
CATATGACATCAAAAAATTTGTGACCAAGTCCCAGGTTGCTAATCTGACTTCCTGCCTCATTTACACACAATTGCAGGGTCTCAACTGTTTCTCTTCCGTTGACAACACAACATACATATATCGTTTCTAACACTTGATATGCTATATTTTATCTATTTCTATATTTGTTTATGGTGCACCAACCCCCAACACCGATATGGGTCGGTGACCTGTGTCCGGGTGGGCTAAGTTTAGTAAACAAAAAATTGCAGTCCAGCGGAACACTTGATAACCCTTTGCGGAACTCTGGGGTACTGCGGAACACTCTTTTGACATCACTGAGTCCTAGATTATACTAATCTCAAACAACACGCCTTAATATTGATTGGAACTAATTAGAGAAGTAAAAACAACTGCTCATTAATCTCTTGGAGTAACAACAATACCCTTAGTCATCACCAGAAGCAATAACCCAACTTGGTCTGTAACACTGAGCTGTTCTTTACCACATGTTGTCTGCCTAAGTTGTGATCCTAGAGTCAAGTAGATATTATTTCTATAAGCCAACCTTCCACAGCACTCCAGGCCTGTTTCCACACACACACACACACACACACACCTGTAAAATGATACCGACAGTCGACAGTCAAAGTTTATCAAGACAGTAATATGAACAAGGTTACCCCCAGTTTCTCACCCCTGTTAAGCGTTGGTTTGATCCAGATAACTTAAACGGGGGAAAATCAAGCTAAATTTTTCCATGTTATGATTTAGAAAGTTTCAGTACTGACAAGACAGACAGACACAGACAGGCAGGCAGGCAGACAGACAGGTAATGGTCATGAGGATTATTACCTACCTGTGGCATTAATGATTTACCTGTTGGCTTTCCTTCCTAGATACATTAACTTTTTTTTAATCTTGAACCGAAGTGATGATCAAGGCTACACTAAGATGTTACTTTTAGAGATTTTAATTCTTCCTTTTGCTGGTCAGGTCATTATTTCGGATCATTTGGGGATACAGGGGGTCAAGCACCGCCATTTTGTTGATGTCTCGGGTCACGACATGGCCGGCCGCCCACAATGCCACAACACGGAGGAGGGCGGCGGCACTCCTGACCTCTGATCAATACATGTGTGTGTGTGTGTGTGTGTGTGTGTTAAGCAGTTGAACTAGGCTTATAATTTTCGAGGGTTATAATTAGTTTCAATATCCATCGGTAATATTTACACCTTTATTCAGAAATATCAGGTACAGTGACTTCTAGTGACTTTTACAGTGACTTACAGTGACACAGTATGGTGCAGCAACCAGTGATTATGGTGTAATATGATACTTCAAGTCTTCCTAGTATAAAAAGATGTTCATTTAAACACTATACATATGAAATTATACACATCTAAAAGGTACAAAGTCAGTTATTGCCACATATTGATACATAATATAGCCATGGGTTATATTTCCTTGTTGCCATATTGGTATTTCTTGCCAAAACAGAATAACTAAGTAATTATAACTTACCTGTGCAAAGAAATGATTATCTTAAGTGGATGGTAAGCTTTTTGATGGTAGACATAGATGTTATTGTGATTCATTATAGGTTCTGAGATAATGTTATCGTCATTGTCACTTAACCTCAGTATAATGTGTTAAACCTTAGACTGAAAATTGAATACTTCTGACAAGGTTTCATATGGTATTTCAGGCTACACAAACAGTCTGGAATCTCACAGGAATAACCTTATTCATCAGGCTGATACAATACTTTGGTGACAGAAGAAATTAATCAGTATTTATTATTGAACACACTGACTGGTGTTAAACCTGTGTTAATAATTTGAATCTCGGTTTATTTTGCACCGTGGTTGTCGTAGTGAAAATATTGAATCTAATTTTAATAGAGAAATAGATTGTTTTATGGAAGAGATGGGAATAAATTTATATGAGAATTAGTATGGGAAAGTAAGGGGGTATGCCTATCTAGTTATACAGGTAAAGGTGTGTTTCTGTGTCATGTAAACAGTGATTTGATGTCGTGGTAGTTTATTGTACGAAGATTATTGATCATTAGTGATAAAAATAGTTATAGGCCGATTTATCTTTCGAGTTGTCATGTTTTTCTATTTTCTTATCGGGATTCTTATTATTATTTGCAGGTCTGTTATTTTTCATTCACTCTTTCGATCGTTCCTTGTTCATTCTACACTTCATGATATTACGTAAGGTCATTCAATTAGTCACAGAGGAGGTTAGGTTAGGTTAGGTTAGGTAGGTTAGATTAGATTAGGTTAGGTTAGGTTAGGTTAGTTTAGGCTAGGTAGGTTAGGTTAGCATTCCAATGTTTTGCCTTCAATTAAAAAACAAAATGGGAGAGGGAGGTGGCAGGCAGCTATCAAACAGGGAGGTACTGCCGCCTGGGAAGATATTGAAAGCATAATGTGTTGCAGGGTTTCAATTATTTATTTTACCATTGACAACAAAACATATATCGTTTCTCACTTTTGATCTGTTTTATTTTGTCCATTTCTGTATTTATTTATGATTTAATTATTTTTTTTTTCGTCTCTTAAGCCTCGATTTCGCTCGATCACCTGAGTCCGGGTAGCCACAGGTGACCCAAGCGGCAGTAACCACATAACATTTTCAAGTAAGTTATTTAATTTAAAAGAAAACAAAATCGTCCTTTACATGCATACGTACTAAGACATGGTCTTAGTACGTCTTGAAAGAGTGTAGGGAACAGATTAGCGGACCCCTCGTAAACATATTTACAAAATCATTAGACAGTGGAGTTGTGCCAGACTTGTGGAAACAGGCAAATGTAGTACTCATATTCAAAAAGGGAGACAGAGCATCAGCGTCAAATTACCGGCCGATCAGTTTGACGTCAGTAGTGGGGAAATTTCTTGAATCAATTATAGCAGATAGCATCCGATCGCATCTAGAGAAAAGCAAATTAATCTACGACTCTCAACATGGGTTTACAAAGGAAAAATCTTGTCTAACAAATCTGCTAACGTTTTTTAGGAAAGTCTTCGAGGTAGTAGATAATGACGAAAATTACGATGTTATTTACTTAGACTTTAGCAAAGCATTTAACAGAGTACCGCATCAGAGGCTTCTGAGAAAAATTAAGGCTCATGGTATCGAGGGGAAAGTTTTAAATTGGATAAAATCATGGCTCACCGATAGAACGCAGAGGGTCAGCGTAGATGGTGTTAAATCTGGGTGGGGCCGTGTAACCAGTGGGGTTCCCCAGGGGTCAGTACTAGGCCCACTCTTGTTCATAATCTACATAAACGATCTAGATACTGGGATCAGCAGTGACATAAGCAAGTTTGCGGATGACACCAAATTAGGGCGGCAAATTAATTCAGGGCAGGATGCAAATGCATTACAGGAGGATCTAAATAAACTGCAGGGGTGGTCTGAAAAATGGCAAATTCCAACACCCTTAAGTGCACTTAATATTGGAGAAAAGAAATACTTATAATGTGCCAACCAACAGCATCAACTAAGTCGACTTATATGAAAGAGACCTACGTGCTTGTAAGCCGGACCTACGGCCTAGAAAACAGTGCGTTAATGTTCGAAATAAGGCAAACAGGTATTGGGTTTATATCTGAAGTGTAAGTAACAAAATTGCAGAGGTCTCTGCAACTATATCTTGCGCTAGTCGGTACTTTCGATTATACGTCAGTTCTAAGTGCCCCTAATATAGGAATGGATATAAATTCTACAGTCCAATTACATGAGAATGACAAAAAAATGATTTAAGGACTTGAAACATAACTTCCACCTCAGGACCGTTAAAACTAACATTTCCCTAGAAAGACGAAAGTGCAGGGAGATATGATAGAAGTATTATTTAAAGTGGGTGAAAGGAATCAATAAAGGGGATATAGATAAAGTTCTTATAATATCCGAGCAGGATAGGACTCGGAGCAACGGATTCAAGTTGGATAAGTTTAGGTTTAGGAGGGAGATAGGAAGAAACTGGTTCACAAATAGGGTGGTGGACGAGTGGAACAAGCTTGGCAACTTTGTAGTAAGTGCGGGAACTCTGGAAAGTTTCAAAAGGAGGCTAGATAGATTCATGGATGATAGAGAGTGGTAGTAATTCTCGACAGGAGCTGCCATGCACAGGCCAACCGGCCTATTGCAGACTCCTTATGTTCTTATGTTCTTATGGTAGATGGTAGTATTGGTAAGGAATAGTTTGGTCTGTGTATTGAAGAGTAATGTGTTGTTAAGTAGTCATGATGTTGTTGTGGTCGAGGACAGGCACCATAAGGAAAGTGTCTTAATATTGTTTGTCTATACTTGACTCTGGAGAGCGTCTGTGTACTGGAGCTTCTGAAGAATATGTGTCTTAGGTCCACAAGACTTGATTATTTTGTTTACATTGACCCATCAAATAGAAGATGGTGAACATAAGGTAACTCATAGGTGTAGATGGTGTATTGTGGAACATAGGCAACACCTGGTAATATCTGATGACCAGGTGTGTTGATGTATTGGAAGTAATTAGTCAATGTTGTTATGTCGTTAACTTCGTGTGGTTGTGTTTATAGCTTCAGGCAGTTAACCTTGTACAGTGACAGTTACTAACAAGAGGTTGATGATCGTTAAGGTAATCAATAATACGTACAGCTACATTACGGTAATTACTGTTATTTTTGAGGAACCTTTCATAGTATATGTACTTATCCATGGCACACCCTGTACATCTCTTTCACACCCTGTACACCTCTTTGGAATACCCTGTGCATCTCTTTGGCACACCCTGTACATCTCCTTGGCACACCCTGTACATCTCTTTGGCACACCCTGTACACCTCTTTGGAATACCCTGTACATCTCTTTGGCACACCCTGTACATCTCTTTGGCACACCCTGTACACCTCTTTGGCACACCCTGTACACCTCTTTGGCACACCCTGTACATCTCTTTGGAACACCCTGTACACCTCTTTGGCACACCCTGTACATCTCTTTGGAACACCCTGTACACCTCTTTGGAACACCCTGTACATCTCTTTGGCACACCCTGTACATCTCTTTCACACCCTGTACACCTCTGCCACACCTTGTATATCTGTCATTACACCATACACTCTTCACTTACACCCACGACACCACACCCAACAATTCCCAGGACACCAAACAATACATCTGCTTGCACCCTCACGACACTACACAATGCAACCACACCACCACACACGCCACACTTCACACCACACCACACAATACAACCACACCACAACCACACCACATACCAATAATTCCCAGACCACATCACAACCCATTTCTACACCACTAACTTACACCCAGGACATGACACGGTAATATCACATAGGGGATCAGGCTTATACCTCATTAGTGTTAATTATCTCCGGGTTATGTGTGGTAATTGTGCCTGATAATTTCCGTAGTATGTGTGTATAGTACTACGTAATGACGCCCGTTCTGTGACTGTCAATCGTTTGCATGACAGTTGTTTTCATGCACTGACAGATTTCATGACAGTTGTATACATGCACTGACAGATTTCATGACAGTTGTATACATGCACTGACAGATTTCATGACAGTTATATGCATGTGTAATTTATCTCATGACATTATTATACAATTTTTCACTAATTCATCTCTCATACCTATTCATGGCCACACAATCAGTTCAAACACTCAAAAGTCATGAACATATATCATGAAAACCATTGAGAATATTTACAAAAAAAAAGTAAAAAAAATCCACTTGTGTTCATTATTGCAAATCATCAACTGTGTGTGCAATACCAGGAAGTCTGCAATACGTCACATGTTTCTGCAAAGTTGTTGTGTTCTCTCTTCGTTGCAGCGATTGGTTAGGTTAGGTTAATCCCAGGAGTGCGAGGTTAATCCCAAAGTAAGAGATTAACTACCACATACCACCTGATTACCACCAAACACCTCCTGATTATCACCAAACACCTCCTGATTACCACCAAACACCTCCTGATTACCACCAAACACCTCCTGATTACCACCAAACACCTCCTGATTACCACCAAACACCTCCTGATTACCACCAAACACCTTCTGAGTACCACCAAACACCACCTCATTACCACCAAACACCTCCTGATTACCACCAAACACCACCTGATTACCACCAAACACCTCCTGATTACCACCAAACACCTCCTGATTATCACCAAACACCTCCTGATTATCACCAAACACCTCCTGATTACCACCAAACACCTTCTGAGTACCACCAAACACCACCTGATTACCACCAAACACCTCCTGATTACCACCAAACACCACCTGATTACCACCAAACACCTCCTGATTATCACCAAACACCTCCTGATTACCACCAAACACCTCCTGATTACCACCAAACACCTCCTGATTACCACCAACTCTCCCCAGACCCCAGCATTAGGTTAAGTTCATGACATCAACACAGTCATCATTATCGACTCAATTCTTATAACCTTCCCACTCCTGGAGGTGAGGTCAAGCCACTGCAGGTGAAGTCAAGCCAGTGTAGGTGAGGTAAAGCCAGCGATGTAAGATCCCAGAGGTCCATGTCACGCCCTGTACATCTGCTACACCATGTACATCTCCTCCACACCCTGTATATCTCTACCACACCCTGTACATTTCGACCACACTCTGTACACATGTCACACCCTGTACATCTCTACCACACCCTGTACAATTCACAAAAGGCTAAAATCTGACGAGAGGAAGATTATGTCTACAGTATGTCTTGAATGTTAAGTCATGTGTCTATTGATTGTAAAAGTTAAGGTTGTAGATGAAATTATACATATATTGACGTAAAAGTGACTAGAATATTGTGTAGTTTCAGTATCCTCAACTTTTTTCTTCATAACTACATAATGGTTTAATTATATACCTGCAGGCTTCCGTGTTGACATTGGAACCTAGCATCGTATTATTTTGTTTACATTTGTACCTTGTATCTAGGTTATCACTGGCCCATATTAGTGTTGGCTCTGGTACCTAAGCTCACTGTTGCTATCCCATGACTCTGCAATGGTTATGGAATGATGGTAAGGTTCGAGAGTCAATATTTTGGTGTATTTTACTTGTGACATCTTGAAATAATATCTTAAAAAAAATAAAAATTGGTGTGCACTTATTATAAAATGTTGCATAATGGTTTCAAGTTATATACCTCAAAGGAATTATTTTTGCTCCTTATATATTACCACATCAATAATATATTAGTATACCTTCTCAAAAATTATATATGCATCACAAACTGACTTATAACATTACAGATCTAGTTAAATTAGATAATACCAGACCTATACTAAGCGACGGTGAAGGGGAAGACAACAAACACCTGAGTAAGAATCAACACAAGGTGAGGCTGACAGGAAGGTTGACGTGTCACTTGTATTTTATAATCTTGGGTGATCTTAACGGTGAACGGAGTGTAGTACCTGTAGAGGGATTTATCTGCGCTTGGACACAACACCTGAGGTAAGAACTGTTCTCAGGTATTGTATTATGGACAGATGTAGAGGCCAAAAGTATATCTCCCTCTTACTGAAAAGAATATAAGAGCTTCAGGTTTTAGAATGAAATATTATGCCATTCCTGTATATGACACCAAGAGCTGTCATCATGTAGCCTGGAGGAGAAAAACACAAAAGACCCACCGAGATATAGACAACAAGATACTGATGAGCTATACACAAGATACCCCCACCATACATAGTTATATCTGGCCTCTGCATGACACAAGCCAGACGAACCATCAGGGCTACACATGGAGGCTCAGATCATGCAGCTGTACATCACCAGTACATTTCTAGATGGATTTTAATCTATCGAAATAAAACGTTCGTAGGACAAGTAACATGATTCCACTTCGTCTCCTAGGTATTGAACACCCTCACTCCTCAGCATAGCCCGTAACCTGACAGTGAGTATAGCTGATTAGTTAGTAAATCTGATAAAATTAGTCCTTATTGCTGTGATAAAAAAAATCCCTTGGGCATATATCACCTTTCTAAGTCATTATCATAAGATTAAGAAGAGTTATAAGTGGAAATGTTGAAACGTTGTAGAGAAATTCCTCATTTTGTTGCAAGTAAATGTCAGGCGACGCCTCGACTTGTAGCAGATGATTTACAGCGATGCCTCAACTCTACCGACGGTGTTTGATATAATATTTTAAAAAAACTAAAGCCTTTTAAGTTACTAAAAACCATTTCACCGCAGCCAGAACCATCCAGTATTATCACACCTTAGTATATTTCCTCAACAAGGTCGATAACCATCTGCAAGTAAGATTATGTCTTTACTCTCGCGACAGATGGCATCAGTATATTCCAGCTGGTGTGTGAAGAGTCTGTGAGATATACAGGACCATCTATACCTCCTACAGGACACCTTCAGGTAAAGCCCAAGAGACCGGGTCCTCCTCCTCCTCCTCCTGTCAGTTATGTCAATTCAAATAACCAAACATGACATTAACCAACAATCTCTAGAAGACACAGAACCTTAACCATAATCTATCCCACTATGGCATTATCCCAAACCAAGACTACTGCAATAGCTACACAGTAAACCAATCTTAGTTACACCTCGAATTATTCTCAATCACCTGAATATGAATTAAGAAACCAAACTCATATAAAAACACGGAAATATAAACAAAAATAATATAAATTTAGATTCCTACCAACACACTCTAATATCACACTCACTCACTCACTCACACTCGACACAAGAAAAGGTGAGTTTTCCTTCAATTTATGTAGTTTTTAATATAAATTTATGTCGCTTTATATGGAGTTTAATTTCGACTACATAAAATTCCTAACAAATAAATAAATAATTAAATAAACAAAAACTAGGGAGGTAACATTACCAACCAGCATCAATAATCTCACCTTAAGTAGTTGGTAAGCTAGTTAATTGCAGTTCACATAAGACACTATTATTAACAAGGACTATTATTAACTAGGTACTCAGCCCATAATAATATTTAAGTGACTGAGGCATTGAGGTGACCTGAGGAAGCTGTTGGGCGTGATTGTAGTGACTATTCTGTGGACGTGGGTGTGATTTTTAATATACTGTGGCTGTGGGCGTGATTTTTAACATACTGTGGCTCTGATTTTTAATATACCGCGGCTGTGGGCGTGATTTTTAATATACTGTGGCTGTGATTTTTAATATACTGTGGCTGTGGGCGTGTTTTTTAATATACTGTGGCTGTGGGCATGATTTTTAATATACTGTGGCTGTGGGCGTGATTTTTAATATACTGTGGCTGTGGGCGTGATTTTTAATATACTGTAACTGTGGGCGTGATTTTTAATATACTGTGGCTGTGGGCGTGATTTTTAATATACTGTGGCTGTGGGCGTGATTTTAGTTATTATATTGTGGCTGTGGGCTTGACCTTAATTACATTGTGGCGGCGATCCTGATTTTAATTACCATAAGGTACCATTAATCCACCTACGATATAATCCCATTAAACCACCATCAATAACTCCTTCTAGCATTATCCAATCTAATTACCGTCTACAGTAAACAAAATAACAGCATAAATACAAATACAAATACATAACACTACAGCCACAACAGGACTAAACCTTTTATGGGCGGCTCTAAACTGCGCATTTCTGGTTACAGGAAGAGAGGGTAGGGAGAAGGAGCAAGGAGGAGGGGGGGAAGGAGAGGGTATGAAAGAAGGAAGGGGAGGGGGGGTAAGGGAGAGGGTAGGAAAGAAGGAAGGGGAGAGGGGGGGAGAGGATGGGAGGGAAGGAAGGGGGTGTTTAAGGGTTAAGGGAAGTAGGTAATGAAGGGATCATGAGTCAATATGGATGTATGATCTGTCGTATAAAAATAAATTAAATAAACTAAATCAACTAAAAATCCTAAGCTGGCCACAACAAAAAGTACCCCATAAGCATTGTAGCTGTATGTAAGATAAAATAATAAAAAAAACCCTCAATATTGGACACTAATTCAACCCCTTCCCTTTACTCCCCCTACACCACCCCCCTCCCTTCAACCCCCTTCAATTCTCCTTCCTCCTCCGTTCTCATGGTATTGACTATCGAGCGCACCTCCGGACGAATGCCGCGCAGGTCCAGAATATTTTTTTTTCCTCTGCACTCTCCATAATGCAATACAGAGATATGTGTGTGTGTGTGTGTGTGTGTGTGTGTGTGTGTGTGTGTGTGTGTAAGTAATAACCAGGTGTATTACTGTGATATCTAATGAATAAACAGAGTTTAGTATTGTTGTTGTTGTGTTGAGAAAGTTTGTTGATAATTTTATTTTTGTTAGTTTGTCTTTTGTTTTACTCTCTCTCTCTCTCTCTCTCTTCCTCTTCATTCATCATATTTTCCTTCTCCTGTCCACACTTTCTCTTATCTTTTTCCCTAGTTATTCTACACCCAAGATTATCACTCATTTACTTCACATGTTTCTTTCCTTATTATCAGTAAAAAAAAATCATAAACGACAAAAAAACAAAACAAACATAGTAAGCATTAAAGACTCAATTTTATTCTCTTGATAAAAAATAACATTGTCAGTTAGTGTCATAAAACCATTGGCAAGACTTTCAAAGGGAATTTTATTGGTGTGTTTACGAGCAAGTAATTGACACACACTCAAAACACGCACGTACATAAACATACACACATAAAAACATACATAAAAACATTTAAAACACAAATGAAAACATACATAAAAACATTTAAAACACAAATGAAAACATACACGCAGATACACACACACCTATAAATCATCTTAGTATGTGTACACTCGGGGCAGGGCAGGTACAGCAAGGTGAGGAGGAGGAGGAGGCAGGTGTCCACCGACCAGGTATGCCGATAGTCTGGTGATAATGTGGGTAAAACTGGTGTGTGTGTGTGTGTGTGTGTGTGTGTGTGTGTGTGTGTGTGTGTGTGTGTGTGTGTGTGATCTCATGTTTAATTCTTGTAAGGTATGTGTCACCTAGCCGGCTATTTTGTTTACATTTTTCGGTCGCTCTAAAATACCATTAAAACAATATTGAGTAAAAACGTTTGGCTCAACTGATGATCTCAAACATGTCCCAACATTTTTTTGCCTCAACTCCACATTCTGTAACTCATTTAGGTAGATGTCCCTCACTACACATACACTGGACTATGTGTAATGTTGCAGCTAATGTGTTATCAAGATATTGCACATTATAAGTTCATGTGTGGTCATTATTATATCAAACGGAGGAATTTTAAAGAGCTATTACACCACCTGTATCATTAGTTGTCGCCAGGTGAAGGAATGTTTAGGTAGATTATATTTTATTTACTGTAATTAAAGTTTCAATACCTAAGACGTTCCACTATAAGAGTCTTTCAACCTCAGGTAAGGTCTTAAGACTTTCTACTCTAGGTCTTACACCCTGGAGTAGCTGTATCGTCCACTTAGGTAATTTACTCCACAAGGAACTACAAGTTACACCTTGATGTAATACTTCATTTACTGCCAAACTTTATAGGGAAATATTTTTTCACAAAGAATTTCAAGTTACAATTTCACATGATAAGTCACATTACAAACGTTCCTTCGGCTTACAGTTAAACTTTGCAATGTCAAGATATTTTTTTCACTGCAGAGGAAAGTATCCGTCATCATCACCACCACACACACACACACACAAAGACAAAACTCCTGTATCCAGATTCTCAAAAGTTTATAAATTAAATTCTTCCCTAAAATTAAACAGACAATACATCTATTTATCATAGAGTATGTGAACAATATCGACGCCATATTGGTTACCATCTTTGAGTTATATAATTAGTTAGCTACATAGTGTTAATTATTTAGTTAAATAGGAAAAAATAATCTACTAGCGTGTGTTGTGACCAAAATAAATCAACATTGTATTTACTTTCTCCTCCAGGGGGCACTAAGTCTAGAAAAATGACACAATTGACATCTACATAAAGTGACTGACCAAGGGTAGATATTGGCTACCTTTTGTGTTACTTTGAGGTCGTAAGAACACACAGAGCTGCTCTTAAGGATGTTTACCACAATACACCTCAACCAGTTTCTCATTCACTAAGGTCAAACAATAAATCTGGTTCACAAGATACACCGTAAATTTTATTAGAATACAATAATCAATTACTGTATTATTGTATTGAGGCGAATAGTCTTATGGTGTTAAGATGTGTTCTTAAGCCACGAAGGTAAACAAAAGGTATTCAATATCTGCCTTAGTTGACGATGATCTGTAGATGTTAGCAAGTCCTCCTCCTCCTGCTCTCGAGTAAGGTAAGGAAGGCCTCACCTGACCAAAATTGTTAATTAAGATAGATTACCTGAAGATTAACCCTCCCAGCTTATTTCAACTAATGATTAACCTAACGCTACCTGGGAAGTTAAGTTAGGTTAGATTAAGTTAGGTTAGGTTAGGTTAGGTTAGGTTAGGGTCAGGTCAGGTCAGGCCAGGCAGTGCCAGTGTAGTTAATCTTGAGGTTAAATAAACTAGAGGCTAATCTTCACATGAGCCACTAAGACACTTTGACGGAGGCGGTTACGTACAACAGGAAAGCTCTGATAACATATAATGTACAGTATATACCGTTTAAGTTGCGTCAGCAGCTCTATACACCACTTATTGACTTGCTCATTCACTGCCGTAGAAATATTTACTTCTCTAGCAGGTTTCTATATGGTTCCCAGTCATTATAATACGACCTTGTAAAATCAAATGATCTAAATTAAACTAAACGTATCCAAATTAAACTTATTAGCTAACAAATCCTTCTAAAACACGATATATGCAAATCAAAAGTTCTAAATTCAACTTAACTTATCGTAATATAACTATTATAACTAAACCATTTTAATTAAACCTAACCTAAACACCTCAAGTGCCACAAACAGAAGGAAAAAACACCTTTAATATTATCGTGTAAGAGGCCCCTGTAACCCACTAACTCCAGGTAATGCATCTATATCAATCTACCTGCGTCGGAAGCTCTATACGTGACTATGATCGTTACCCACTGCTGGAGAACATTTGTACTTCTATAATTACCCCTGGAGAAACAATGCACCAATTTACGATTTATTTATTTTATTTTTCATTTATTTTTTATTCTTGGTCCATACTGTAAACACCGCCCGCTTGTGAGTCCCGTCAGCCATTTTGTTCTAACTTTCGGGGATTCTAAAATAAACTAAATAAATAAATAAATAAATAAATAAATAAAACAAGCATCTTTTGTTTTTCTAACCCATGAGCTGTGAGTCTTCATTATATACTTCAACATTACTGTAAACTAAGGCTAGAGAGGGTGTGTACAGTACTAGTGGAGCCAAGACGAGAAGGTATTTCAAATCCCTAAAGGGTTTTACAAGTGGAGAGTCTTACAAGTGGAGGGTCTTACAGGTGGAGGGTCTTACAAGTGGAGGGTCTTACAGGTGGAGGGTCTTACAAGTGGAGGGTCTTACAAGTGGAGGATTTTAATAAGGATAAATACAACAAGTCTTACAGTTGAATCAGCCAAGTCGAGGAAAACTCTTAAGAGTCATGTAACTTCTACCTGGTGTTACCTGTAATCAAGCTAAGGTATATGTAAGAAGAATATTATCTCGTTACTATCCATTCCTCTTCCACTATCCTGCGAGGTGGTGTATTAATAGGCACAGATACTCATGATAAAGAAGGAATAAAGAGAAAGACGCAAGATACCTATAAAATGCGACAGAATATACCCACACATGCGTAATCCTAACCCATCCCAACCCAACCCAACCCTATCCTACCCCCAGCTTCACCACAGTACACAAAGTCATTGTTGGTATCAGAATGACGCCTAAACACCCTGTATCGCCTAAGACACATTTGAATCGGATGGTTCGTTGACGGTTTTATTTCTTCGGTATAAACCAGTGAAGCAATTAGTTCGTGGGAACAGTGAGTCAAAATACTTCACATCAGCTTCGTTTACGACCTCCAGCTGATATTTACTTCTCTTGTCTATATCAATCACATTTTGTAATGAAAACAAAAATATGGTTAGTTACTTAAAAATGAAAATAAATCATACTTAGATACTTAGGAGTGGGGAAAAAAGATACTTAAGATACTTAAAAATTAAAACACTCTTTGATACTTAAATTAGGACAAAATAAACGGACAAAGATTTAACTATGAGCGGTGGATATTACGACATGTACCGGCTATCAATACAGAGGCGCTATTTAGCCGTGAAGTTCTCTCAGAAACCCAACAAGACAATATGTGGTCACGTAAAAATTTCAGGTTAATTTTTAACACCATCCGTCATTTTAAACCTTGGCACCTGTAGATTAAGAAAATATATGGTGATATTTTTTCTGATGGGATAAAGGTCGTATTTGTCCAGAGAAGTAAGAGAGGAAAAAAATCACTTGAGAGGCATGACGCACAGAGTGTCTAAGGTGATAAAAGATCATATACTACCATTTGGGTTTTCAAATTAAGTTCATTACATAAAATATCAAACTCATAAAGATTACAAAAGAACAGAACACCATGAGCTCTCTACAGCTATTGTCAGCTGTCAATATGCTGATGTACAGAAGCTACACAATGTTATTGGTGACTGTAATCCCAGGAAAATGATGCTCTTATAAACTTGGTAACTGGAGCTGTAATGCCAGAAAATGCCAAATATGACAATCTATGTGCATATGAAGTTGGAAGACAAAATTATGAAAATTTTGTCAAGGAACGTATTGTTGGTCCATTGAGCATCTGGGAAAAGCTGTCCAAGGTTAATCTACTGTCGTGGAAAGCAGCAAATAAGACTTCAACCATCAAATTGCTATCACAAGTTATAGAACTTAAGCAGGACATACAGTATATGCATCACAGAAGGGCAGCACTGTACATATCAAGTCACCAGACACTGATGTGTTTGGCATATTAAAGCAGCCTCAACTTGGAGAAAATACAAGTATGATAACAGGAACTGGTGAGCGACGACACATTGGGCAGAGAGCCTTACAGGTTTCCATGCCTTCACAGGATCTGACTGCATTGGAAAATTTGTTGGCAAAGGAAAGAAAGCATGTTGGAGCACTTTGATGAAATCTAACACAAAAGTCCTAGATGCATTCAAGATGCTGAGTAGACCAAATGCCCTCCAGCAGACATGTATATTGGTCTAGAGGAATTTGTATTTAAGCTCTACTGTCCACGAATGACTTTCACTAAACTGTCAAAACTTAGATGGCATCTCTTCAAGATAACGCAGGCAGAAGCTGGAGAACTACCAGCGACTGCAGCAACTCTAAAGTATCATATATTGAGAGGAAGGTATCAAGCTCTTCTGTGGTCTTGTGATGCAGACAGTGAAATGCTTTCACAATTAGAGCATGGCTGGAAGATTGACAATGACTGTTTCATACTAGTAATATCAGACCAACCACCAGCTCCAGAAGCAATCACAGAACTTGTTAAATGTGGATGTGGCGTCAGGAAATGTGGATCATTGTCATGTTCATACAGAAAGAATCAGAAAGAATAGCATGACATGCACCGAGATGTGTAACTGTCAAGCAGATGATGAGAAATGCCTAAACAAGGTGAAGGAATCTGTTGTACACAGAAGACTCTGATGACGAGGACTGAAGCAATGTCGTAAATAATAACTTGTGACTTGTATACACATGATGTATAACACTACAAACTTTTAATAAATATAAAACGGTGGTTCTAAGCTTTTCAGATAATGGTAATAAGTATATGTTTAATTTCCAGTATTTGTCTTTAGCAATTAATTTTACTTACTGCAATCTCTTCTTTGCCAGAGACAGGATGGCATATATGAGCAGCCATGTTTGTAACACACTTAAGATATTATAACAGCATTCATAATATATTATGTTAAATTGTAATCATATAATACTACATGTTCATAGGTTATTAGTCATGTTTTAAGTTACTTAGGACTTAATGGTAATACATCTGTGGTTCATTACGCCGCTCTTTGATAAAACTTCTTTAATGGCATAAAACTTATAATAAACCGTTCAGAAAAAATTACACCACAGTTCCTTAACATAGTTTATAAGGATTATTACGATGTATGGTGTCAAAAATTAACATGAAATTTTTACGGGATTACTTAAGCTCCTACACTAAAACCTGCCGACCTAACCTAACCTTTTTTACCCACCTCCACCTACTTACCTAACCTGACATAATCTAACCTAACCTGACATAATCTAACCTAACCTGACATAATCTAACCTAACCTGACATAATCTAGCCTAACCTGACATAATCTAACCTAACCTGACATAATCTAACCTAACCTAACATAATCTAACCTAACCTTACATAATCTAACCTAACCTGACGTAATCTAACCTAAACTGACATAATCTAACTTAACCTGACATAATCTAACCTAACCTGACATAATCTAACCTAACCTGACATAATCTAACCTAACCTGACATAATCTAAACTAACCTGACATAATCGAACCCAACCTGACGTAATCTAACCTAACCTGACATAATCGAACCTACCCTGACATAATCGAACCTAACCTGACATAATCTAACCTAACCTGACGTAATCTAACCTAACCTCCCCGTCTGGCATAAGCTAACCTAATCAAACCTAACTTTCCCACCTACCGACCGTAACCTATCTACTTATTACCTACCTAACCTAACTTAACCCAACCTGACGTAATCTAACCTAACCTATTGAAACTTAACTTAACCACCTACCTCATCTAACACCACTTTGTAATCTCTTTGCGCTACAGCTCACAGGATGAGTATGGGGGGCACAATAAACTAGCAAGTGGCAAAATTAACAAAACTAACCTAACCTAACCCAACCTGACTTAACCTAACCCAACCTGACTTAACCTAACCTGATCTGATCTATCCAACTTAAACATCTTAGGATATATAATAAAGCCGCTAGGTTAATTTAAGCTAAATATGGTTGATTCATATTTCGTTTTGACAGAAATTCCCGGCAAAATAACGTATCTATATTGAGAACCACCGACATGTTGGTTCCACGTTAACAAGACACGGATACACTACAGAATAACCCGCGTTCGTTTAACCTCAATTACTACAGTTTACTTTATAATCTTACTTCACAATCTTTACCACTTCTTACTTCACAATCTTCACTACATCTAACTTCACAATCTTCACTACATCTCACTTTACAATCTTCACTACATCTCACTTCACAATCTTCACTACATCTCACTTCACAATCTTCACTACATCTCACTTCACAATCTTCACTACATCTCACTTCACAATCTTCACTACATCTCACTTCACAATCTTCACTACACCTCACTTCACAATCTTCACTACATCTCCTTCACAATCTTCACTACATCTCACTTCACAATCTTCACTACATCTCACTTCACAATCTTCACTCACATCTCATCACAATCTTCACTACATCTCACTTCACAATCTTCACTACATCTCACTTCACAATCTTCACTACATCTCACTTCACAATCTTCACTTCACTTCACATCTTCACGACATCTCACTTCACAATCTTCACTACATCTCACTTCACAATCTTCACTTACATCTCACTTCACAATCTTCACTACATCTCACTTCACAATCTTCACTACATCTCACTTCACAATCTTCACTACATCTCACTTCACAATCTTCACTACATCTCACTTCACAATCTTCACTACATCTCACTTCACAATCTTACATCTCACTTCACAATCTTCACTACATCTCACTTCACAATCTTCACTACATCTCACTTCACAATCTTCACTACATCTCACTTCACAATCTTTACCACATCTTACTTTCACAATCTTCACTACATCTCACTTCACAATCTTCACTACATCTCACTTCACAATCTTCACTACATCTCACTTCACAATCTTCACACATCTCACTTCACAATCTTCACTCATCACACTTCACAATCTTCACTACATCTCACTTCACAATCTTCACTACATCTCACTTCACAATCTTCACTACATCTCACTTCACAATCTTCACACATCTCACTTCACAATCTTCACTACATCTCACTTCACAATCTTCACTACATCTCACTTCACAATCTTCACTACATCTCACTTCACAATCTTCACTACATGTCACTTCACAATCTTCACTACATGTCACTTCACAATCTTCACTACATCTCACTTCACAATCTTCACACATCTTCACTACATCTCACTTCACAATCTTCACTACATCTCACTTCACAATCTTCACTACATCTCACTTCACAATCTTCACTACATTTCACTTCACAATCTTCATTACATCTCACTTCACAATCTTCACTACATCTCACTTCACAATCTTCACTACATCCCACTTCACAATCTTCACTACATCTCACTTCACAATCTTCACTACATCCCACTTCACAAACTTCACTACATCTCACTTCACAATCTTCACTACATCTCACTTCACAATCTTCACTACATCTCACTTCACAATCTTCACTACATCTCACTTCCCAATCTTCACTACATCCTCACTTCACAATCTTCACCACATCTCACTTCACAATCTTCACCACATCTCAATTTCCACACCTTCTACATCTCACTTCACAATCTTCACTACATCTCACTTCACAATCTTCACTACATCTCACTTCACAATCTTCACTACATCTCACTTCACAATCTTCACTACATCTCACTTCACAATCTTCACTACATCCCACTTCACAATCTTCACTACATCTCACTTCACAATCTTCACTACATCCCACTTCACAAACTTCACTACATCTCACTTCACAATCTTCACTACATCTCACTTCTCAATCTTCACTACATCTCACTTCACAAATCTCTCTCACTACATCTCATCACAATCTTCTCTCACTACATCCTCACTCACAATCTCTCACCACATCCTCATTCCCCCACAATCTCTCACTACATCCTCAATTTCCACAATCTCTCACTTACATCCTCACTCTCACAATCTCAATTACATCCCACTTCACAATCTCTCACCACATCTCACTCACAATCTTCTCACTAAGATCCTCACTCACAACTTCACTACATCCACTCACAATCTCACTACATCCCACTCACAATCTCTCACTACATCCTCACTCACAATCTCACACTACATCTCACTTCACAATCTTCACTACATCTCACTTCACACCTTCACTACATCCTTCACTTCACAATCTTCACTACATCTCACCTCACAATCTTTACTACATCTCACCTCACAATCTTCACTACATTTCACTTCACAATCTTCACTACATCTCACTTCACAATCTTCACTACATCTCACTTCACAATCTTCACTACATCTCACTTCACAGTCTTCACTACATCTCACTTCACAATCTTCACTACATCTCACTTCACAATCTTCACTACATCTCACTTCACAATCTTCACTACATCTCACTTCACAATCTTCACTACATCTCACTTCACAATCTTCACTACATCTCACTTCACAATCTTCACTACATGTCACTTCACAATCTTCACTACATCTCACTTCACAATCTTCACTACATCTCACTTCACAATCTTCACTACATCTCACTTCACAATCATCACCACATCTCACTTCACAATCTTCACTACATCTCACTTCACAATCTTCACTACACCTCACTTCACAATCTTCACTACATCTCACTTCACAATCTTCACTAACACCATCCTTCATCACTACATATAGCAACATCCATCATCACTACTTATAACACCATCCATCATCATCACTACATATAACACTATCCATCATCACTACATATAACACGATCCATCATCACTACATATAACACCATCCACCATCACTACATATAGAACCATCCATCACGACATTTAACACCATCCAACATCACTACATATAACACCAACCATCATCACTACATATAACATCATCCATCATCACTACATATAACTCCATCCATCATCACTACATATGACACCATCCAGCATCACTACATATAACACCACCCATCATCACTACATATAACATCATGCATCATCACTACATATAACACAATCCATCATCACTACATATAAAACCAACCTATCATCACTACATATAATATCATCCATCATCACTACATATAACACCATCCAACATCACTACATATAACACCACCCATCATCACTACATATAACATCATCCATCATCACTACATATAGCTCTATCCATCATCACTACATATAACACCATCCAACATCACTACATATAACACCACCCATCACCACTACATATAACATCATCCATCATCACTACATATAACTCTATCCATCATCACTACATATAACACCATCCAGCATCACTACATATAACACCAACCATCATCACTACATATATCATCATGCATCATCACTATATATAACACCATCCATCATCACTACATATATTACCCTCCTATCATCACTACATATAACACCATCCATCATTACTACATATAACGCCATCCTTCATCACTACATATAACACCATCCATCATCACTACATATATTACCCTCTTATCATCACTACATATAACACCATCCATCATTACTACAATATAACGCCATCCTTCATCACTACATATAACACCATCCATCATCACTACATATTATAACACCATCCATCATCTCTACAAACACCAGTCCTCAACACTATAGTGATAAACAGAGCTTCATTTTGTTGTCAATTTCTTTAAATTCCAACCTTATTAAACCGTAATTCTTTCTGTATGGTCAAATTTTGATTTGACCTGAGTGAGAGAGCTGTTAGTGTCAGTAAATCACAATGGTGTTCTGACGCACTGTAACAAAAGTTTCAAAGGTTGAGGTGAAGCCTTGCCAGGTGAAGGAGAAGGGCCCCCGATCTAACAAACTGCAGACCACAAAGCACACTAAACCTCAAAACAACAAGAAGAAGAAGGAAACTACCACTTTCTGCCATGTACAAAAGGACCAGTACCTGCCATGGGGAGACTACATCTTCACTGGGAAAAAGACAAAGAACAACAAGAAGCGTTGACCCAACATTTCTGATATTTAAAAATAATAAAAAACATATTAATTGATTTTGTTTGTATTATTTATGCTTTTATTATTTTCAACTGTAAACGTGCGATTTAGGGATGATCGACCAGGTAAGCCTCTAAACTAAACGGACTGTGCAGCATAATAAGTATATCTGGTAAAAAATTAATCGTTTCTTTTAAAATGCATTTTGTGGTGTTAACATTACAAACATTTTACCTTTGTCAGGTTAAGTAAGGTAAGTTACCTTAAGATAGTTACTGTAGGTGTTACTAATTATATAAGAGTTTGCATTATTTTTACATACAGGTTTGCTTCTATGTACAGGACTCAAGCTTACAAGAAAAAATATATAGTATTAAAAGAAATTTGGCAACACATTTTACGCATCACACACACACACACTAAATTGTATAAGCGTCAGTACTGACGTCAAGGATAGATGAGTACGTCACTGGGTCGTAGACATACAGGTATAAGCAATGACGCCAAGGGAAGGTGTGACCTCACAGCATAACAGTGACGTCACTCTGTACAGTTCTGCCAATATGTGAGGTTTTCAGGTTATATTTTTGCTTACTCCCTGACCTTTAAGGATATAAAAATATATTGTGTGAGTATTGATATGTATGTGTCCGTGTGTGTGTGTGTGTGTGTGTGTGTGTGTGTGTGCGCGCGCGCGCGTTCGTAAAAATTCCAACAAGCCAAAGAATATTACACTTTTGTAGTTTACAATAAAAATATGGATTAATTGACTAAGTCAGAGGTATTACGGCTTATAACTAACCTTGAATTTAGTGATGTAAAACAGTTGAAATTCATCTGTGGAGTGTTAACAAGATCTATGTGTCATCTTGCAGCCACTAGCATGGGGCCGATAAGTTGCAGGTACAACACAGAGATAAAACTAATTTGAGGCGAGAGATTCAACGGTCTGGGAGAGGGTAAGTGTGAGGAAAATTAATTGGGTACTTATGGAATCAAAGACAATTATAGGGTGAATGAAAACATGATTAATGAGATGATGATGATGAGTATAATTTACTCAGGGAGAGTAAAGGAAGACATACGGGGAGAAGGTATAGTAGAGGCAAGAGTTAGGAGAAGTTTGAGAGACTATGTGGTGTGGTAGAACTTTTTAAATTATTGATAATAAATGTTCACATGTAGAGAAAGCCGTCAAAATTGATCCCCCAGTGTGTGCTCCTGCCACGCCCAGAACGACCCCCCAACAGGCCACACTATGTAGAGCAAACCACCAAGTAAATTGTATCTTCATATGTAAGTAAAGGTAAAATAGTGTTTCCATAAGTGTATTACTCTGTATATTTCCCTACATCATTATCTATCTTTAAAAGGCCGGGATGGCAGTCCAATACGTGTTAAGTCTTACTTCCTAACATTAGGAACACAAAATAGTACGAATTGTCAATGAGCGTAGCGACTGTGTGTACATGTACACCAAAACTACATCAGAACAAATTCTGGCCCAATCCGAAAAAATGACGTAAAGTTATGAACGAGGCTTTGTTGATATTTCAACTTCCGCGATACTGTATATAGTTTAAAACTGGATATTGGTGTTTTAACTCCAAAACATATTTTAACACATTTCATAAATTTTTCACCGGTGGTAAGCTCGCCTGACTATCTCGCCTGCTTGTTGTGATAGTTCATAATACAGTACGTTAGAAGCGAGAAAAACGCTCGTCCCCCCCACAGTAACTTTAACACACGTCAATGATTTCACCAGGGAAAAATATGTTATAGTGAACAGTGGCAACAAATGTGATCAAAAAATAATTATAAATAACAGCCTTAACTTCCATCACTAGCACAAGTGATAATAAAAATATACACGGTAACATCAACATAAAATTGTGAATCAATATACCCATCATACAGAATCTATATACGC
>NW_024752953.1:0-19699 GCF_018991925.1 Homarus americanus | reverse complement strand
GTTGTTTTCTTGTTTGGAGGAAATGTTTTGGTATTCTTCTTCTTAGCTTGAAGTTGATTTTCTTCTAACTCTTCTCCTCTTGTTGTTCGTCTTCCTCGTGTCTGCTATCATTCTGTAAAGACTCTCTATATGTATGTAGGTATGAGTGAGTAACAGTTGCCGGTTACAGTGATACTTCATATTCGCTGGTGTTGTACTGTATGGCTTCGGTATTTCTTAATATACAAACGGCACCGTTAGGGGATTGAGGTATTTAAAAACCAGCCTACATTACTTATATATAGAAATAAATAATGTGGCTTGGACAATAATGACGACTACTCTCTCCTACCTAACCCAAACAAGGGCTTTTCGAAAGTATACATTGGACACAATTGACTTAGTACATACATTGGTGGTTTAACAAAAGCCCTCATTAGAGAAAGGTGAAGGAGAACACAGTGAACATACAGATTAATGTTTGCACGCATAGATCATGTAAGGTGAGGTGTTGAACACCAGACACGTAGTGTAGTAACTCCCTCACAGATGGCGTTATGAGGGGCCTGAGGATGTAGCAGTTACCTCACAGATGGTGTTATGAGGAACTTCACATGATGATGCTGTAGCAAAACATTCACTACGTGGTGTCGTAGCATCTTGGGGACACCACGTGGTCCACATGACTCACTCATTCAAGTGGGTGAGGTGTGGTCCCAGGCCTCTCTATCGTGGAGTATCAGGGGAAGTATAACCGGGTACCTGGGACCTCACTGTGTGAAGGTGGTTAGCTAGCTTGGGTAAGACTCAACTGCCGAGTTGTTTTTCACTGAGTTAAGCACTGTTCACCACTATTCATCACTGGTTCCATTCCTTTGCCAAATGAGATAGTACCTTATGGCAAGAACTTGTTGATAGTCCGGTGGGGAGGAGGGTTCAGGGGAGTGAGTTGGTATCGGCCAACATATAAATAATAATAATAATAATAATTAACGGTTTATTGAAAGTGCTTGGCAGCCAGAAGGATGAAAATATACAGTTACATATTTGGGGAATGGGTTACGAATTACAAATAATATACAAGTAACATGAGTGACACAAATAAGACATATAATAACTAGCTGGGGAAAAGCTCAAACTACAGTTCATTTCAACATAGTGACAGTGCAAGGAGTAGTGTTTACTGGGAGTGAGTACACTGATTTATTACAAGTTATCGATAATTTTTACAATGGTTGGGACTGGGCTGTTCTTAGAGCGATCAGTTCGTGCACGTATGGGCTGGATGCGGTTGTGGTGTCGAAGAGCAATTCTCGGACTAGGGATCTCAGATGGTAGTAGGAGCCGGTGTAGAAGCTTCTTACCAAATTGGCAGATGAGGTCGTGGTGATGGTCAGTGAGAGTCTAAAGGGTCGGTCAGTGTGTTGAGCGCTTCTTGATATGTGGAGTAGGAAGGGGAGAGAATAATCTTGCATGGCCTCTTTTGCACTTTTTCTAGGTGTTTACGGTGTGTGGCATTTAGGGAGGAAGACCAGGTGGAGGAGGCATAGGTGAGCTTGGGAAGTATGAATGTTGTGTAAACACTGAGGAGCTCGTGTGCAGGAACACCGAGGGACTTGAGTCGGCGTAGGAGGTGGAGACAGAAACTGGAGGATTTGATAACTTCACTGACGTGTGGTTTCTAATTTAGTTTGTTGTCTATATGTATGTGTGTGTGTGTGTGTGTGTGTGTGTGTGTGTGTGTGTGTGTGTGTGTGTGTGTATACTACTGTACTTTTTAGATCCTCCTACGCAACCTAACTTATTATAGTTAAGTATAGTAGGCTATACACTATTTTGTTAGTATGTGTTATAAAATGAAATTGCATGTTATTATTATTAATATTATTATTATTAGTAGTAGTAGTAGTAGTAGTAGTAGTATTATTATTATTATTGTTATTATTATTACCTGCTAATATAATACTAAGTTGCCCGCCAGATTTCCTCAGGGATGGGAGGAGCACATTGGTGGCGGTGTTGTTTATACTCCGCCCGATTACTGATTCCTATTCACCGAGCCAGAGCTGGCGGGCGGCGTGTTATGTGCCACGTTTTGTTTCCCATTGGGCGTACCGCTCAGCTGGGGAGTAGGAGATTTCATAAAAAACAAGTTTGAGTGGAGAGCACACCTTTTCCTTCACATACAGTTATCTTAGACCATCTACTAGTATAATAGTTTGCACAAAAATACTCTACACTCTTTCTAGGTTATTGTTATGTTTTTTTGTTTTTTTTTTGACTTCTCATCAGATTGTGCATTCAACTAATATACACTATTAGTGTGTTTATTATTATGTTTTATAGTATTATTTCGTATAATATTGGGTAACACAATTATAGTTACTAATATACACTATTAGTGTGTTTATTATTATGTTTTATAGTATTATTTCGTATAATATTGGGTAACACAATTATAGTCACTAGTATAGTTTATTATTGGGGTTTATAGCAGTTTGTGGTCTAATAGTATCATGCTTTATGAGTGGTGTTCTATGTAGTGATGATTAGGCAATAAAATATGCTTTGGGTGTTTATAGCAGTTTTTGTGGTCTACTAGTATCATGCTTTATGGGTGGTGTTCTATGTAGTGATGATTAGGCCATAAAATATGCTTTTGGTTTATTGCTAACAAAATATAATTTGCTCTACCGCTGGAGTGCAAAACATGGTGAAACTTACATACACCGTTAATAAAGTATTGATGGAAGAAGAAGAAAAAGAAGAAGTAAGAGGAAGAATTGTGGAGGGAATGAACAGTGAGACAATGTATAGCCTCCGGGATGGCGGCAGCAGCGTTTCTGTTATTAATATATAATAAGACAATAGGAAAATATGTTGTTGTCTCTACCTGTATTATTACCTTTGCGATAGCATGGTTCAATTTTGGGAGGACATAGGAAGGAGCAGGAGGTTAGGAAGGAGCAGGAGGTTAGGAAGGGATTTGTAGTGGGAGAGATAGTGTCTGTGATCCTCGGGTCACCACTCCTCGGATTGTGTCAGTTCAAGTTTAGAAGCTCCAACAACTTTCCCTGAATACGAATTGGCAACCTTTCGATTTACAACAGGTACCTACTTACTGCTACAGTAGGTGAACAGGGACCAAGGGGGCTAGGAATAGTGTCCAAACAACTTGCTCCTGCCTGCCTGTGTGATGTAGTCGTGGCCACAATTAGGTTAGGATACAGACACATCTGACAAGTTAGTAACGCTGTACCCATACCGGAACACTCAGCATGTAAACTTTGTGATACACCTTTAAAGCACTATATTATTGAATGTGACACTGTCAAAGACTTCAGGCCACCTCACTTATTGTATCTTGAACTATGTCATTACTTCATTGAGGACATTACATTCTTGCTGTTTATCCCAAATTGGCTAGCTAGCTAGCCCACACTGATTAGTCTACAATTACAATATGACTCCAATGTATGCTGCTGGTAAATGTGTACTGTCAATGAACCAGAGTGAAAATAAGGTCGCCTCCCTTGCTGCTGCTGCTGCTGCTGCTGCTGCTGCTGCTTCTTGCGCCCTTCTAAGTCCCGTTTAAGTCCCCACCCCAGGCCCCCGCAGTACCCCTTCACATCTACAACATTCAAAAACAATTTCACTCAATTTCCACAATACTATGCTAATTACACGTAAAATAGTGTGTTATCCTGCAAAACGTTGATGTCGTATATTTCTCTCTTTAAGTGATATCCTGTGGCTCCGAAAGGAGCCTGTTTGGTTAGGTTGTCTTGTGTGAACGAACCTTGGGTTCTTATTTCTTCTCTGTCTTCTTGGGGAGGAGCACAGCTTGGATGTTAGGAAGGACACCCCCTTGGGCAATGGTGACTCCAGACAGGAGCTTGTTCAGCTCCTCGTCATTGCGAATGGCAAGCTGAAGATGACGCGGGATAATGCGGGTCTTCTTGTTGTCGCGGGCGGCGTTACCGGCCAGCTCGAGCACTTCTGCTGCCAGGTACTCCATGACGGCTGCAAGGTACACAGGTGCACCTGCACCAACACGCTCAGCATAGTTGCCTTTACGCAAGAGACGGTGGATCCTACCCATGGGGAACTGGAGTCCGGCCCTGCTAGAACGGGACTTTGACTTGCCCTTCACCTTGCCTCCCTTGCCGCGTCCTGACATGTTGCTGCTGCTGCTTTTCGTGATAGGAGTTAAATTTCCGCCCGCCACCTTGGTCTTTTATACCAAGCTCAGGATCAGGCCAGGTGGCCGTCTCGCGGACCCAACCAATGTAAGAGAGCCGTAGCTGCAGCCAGTCTGATCCTGAGCGGCCCGCTCGGTATATAAGGAAAAGTTAGTCGGGCCAGTTTTCAATTCTCTCGCTCCGCGCCAAGAGTAACTGTGCCGCCATGCCTCCCAAAACTTCCGGAAAGGCTGCCAAGAAGGCTGGAAAGGCCCAGAAGGCCATTGCCAAGGGTGACAAGAAGAAGAAGCGCAGGAGGAAGGAAAGCTACAGCATCTACATCTACAAGGTACTGAAGCAAGTGCACCCCGACACAGGAGTCTCCTCCAAAGCTATGTCCATCATGAACTCTTTCGTGAACGATATCTTCGAGCGCATCGCTGCCGAGGCTTCCCGCCTGGCGCACTACAACAAACGCTCCACCATTACAAGTCGGGAAATCCAGACAGCTGTCCGACTCTTGCTGCCCGGTGAACTGGCCAAGCATGCCGTGTCTGAGGGCACCAAGGCTGTCACCAAGTACACCTCTTCCAAGTAAGAGGTTACTTGTGCACAACAAACACGCCATCCCACTACTACAACTTAATCGGCTCCATCGGAGCCACAGTTACATGTTAAAGAGACAGTTACCGACAGTGACATATTGAGAGGGAAATAAAAAAAATAAAATTATAATAATCTGCATTCTCTATTGGCGTAGAAACAGGACTAAATCGAAACATAATAAATAAATAAATAAATTCTGCGTGGAGTACTTTTACACCCACTGCAAAGTTACATACATGGAGTGTGTTTGGGCTTCATTTCTTGTTTGCAGCATGCCTATTTCATGTAAAAAAAAATTTTATTTTATTTTATTGTATGTTCTTTTATTTTATTTATTTCTTTACTTACTTATTCTTTATATATTTATTTGTTACTAGCTCTTGTTTGTTGCACCCACCCACCTCCCGAATTGATGACCTACTATACAATCGTACCTCCACGAATGTTACTAACTTACCGTTAGGCGATTTGGGTAACCGAAATTAACGCTCTCCGACCACCAACCATTTCGATTGTCATGAAAATTATCTTCAGAACAGTTCTTTGGCCCTGAGAAGGGCCGAGTTATAGATGTCTGGTAGGTTTTGTTGTGCTTTTTGTTTTTCCCCAAGGAAGAGGACTTAAGCACGCTCTCCGCGGATGCGCCGGGCCAGCTGGATGTCCTTGGGCATGATGGTAACGCGCTTGGCGTGAATGGCACACAGGTTGGTGTCCTCGAAAAGACCCACCAGGTAAGCCTCAGAGGCTTCCTGCAGAGCCATGACGGCAGACGACTGGAGGCGCAGGTCAGTCTTGAAATCCTGGGCGATCTCACGCACCAGGCGCTGGAAGGGCAGCTTCCTGATGAGTAGCTCTGTGCTCTTCTGGTAACGACGGATCTCACGAAGGGCGACGGTTCCGGGCCTGTAATGATGGGGCTTCTTGACACCACCGGTGGCTGGGGCGGACTTGCGAGCTGCCTTGGTGGCAAGCTGCTTCCGTGGAGCCTTGCCTCCAGTGGACTTGCGGGCAGTCTGTTTAGTACGGGCCATCTCGACGACGAAATAGTCAATACGGGCGGCCCGGCAGGCGGGCGGGCTTATATACAGACATTCTCCACCTCAGTGGCCACCTCATTGGCCACGAGTGCCGCATGCGTCATCCGCAAGCTACGCCCCACCTCCAAGAGGGAGGGACGGCCTTGGATGAACGATACTACCGCTGCGTCCACAGCACGCCACCCACTCCCACCAAACCGTGGGCGAAGCCCTACTCCCACCAAACCGTGGGCGAAGCCCACACTCTCTCTCCCTCACCATGAACGGATACGAGTTTGTTAACGTGGCGCGGATACGTCCGGACACGCCGACCTGCCCCAAGAAACCAAACCTCCTAGTTCTCCAGAAGTTTTTCGAAGCTAATGGGATCGTGGGGGTCACCAAGGTAGAACGCCTAAAGCTCCATGGTGACATCAAGATCACCTTCGCCGAGATGGGCATGCCCGCTCAACTCGCGGAGATCCCAGACATCAACGGCATTCCTTTTAAAATGGTTGCCTTCATGTGGGACAACTTGAAGCTGGGTGTAATCTCCCACGCCGAAATTGCCCACATGGACAAAGCAGAGCTGAGTGAGCTCCTCAAGGAGCAGCAGCTCCAAGTTGTGAAGAAGCTGTCCGACACCACTGCTCTCATCGGACACCACTCCACCCTACCCAAGGAAGCTCAACTGGCGTGGGTAACTATGCCAGTCAAGCCCTACTGCAGACCGAAACGGTGTTACAAATGCCAGCACTATGGACACACTGTAAACAAGTGTGAGGCGCAGGAAGACACCTGCTCCATGTGTGGCAGCCCTGGACACCGCTACACGGCCTGCCCCACCACAGAGAAAAAATGCGTTGCCTGTGGTGGCCCACACTCCTCCGCCGACCGGACCTGCCCCAGATGGAAGGAGGAATGCAGGGTAGCCAAGGCTCGTCTTGAGAAAAAACTGAGCTACAAAGAGGCCCTCCTTGCTGTACGCTCCCAAGAAAAGAAAAAACCAGCAGTAAAGAAAAACCAAGAAAAGAAAACCCAACAGAAGCAGCCCACCACACAGAACCAAGAACACCACGTGGCCCGTGGTGCTGAAGCCCACGCGGCCAGTGGTGCTGAAGCCCACGTGGTCAACCTCTCCCTCTCTGAATTCTTCCACACCTATGAGGACTTAAAATACGAGGAAGACGAAGAAGAAGACCCAAACACAAACGAATGGACAATTCAAGAGAGCAAGAAGAGAAGGAGAGAGAGAAGAAAATCGACATCAAGCTAAGAAGACCAAGACATCCCCTCCACACAAGAAACCAAAACACAATCAAGCCGACCAAGCACTGAACATCCATTGCCCAACCCAACACGCACCTGACGCCTGACCTGACGCTTGACCTGACGCTTGACCTGACGCTTGACCTGACGCTAGCCTGGCCTTGTCTTGTCGCCTCCCTGCCGCGTCCAGCCGGGTTGTTGCTGCTGCCCCCATCTTATAATCCCTCACGCAAGCGGTGTTTAGCCACTGCATCTGTTCTCTCCTCCTAAAATTCACTTCAATCCTCCCTTTATTCTTCTCCTGAACCTCCTTCCCCCCTGTCACTAGCATTTTTCGATTCGATCGCGATTACATATTGGAGCCAGGACCACCTGAAGTAGCAACCACAACAACATGACTGGACGAGGCAAAGGAGGCAAGGGACTTGGAAAGGGTGGCGCCAAGCGTCATCGTAAGGTGCTTCGTGACAACATCCAGGGTATCACCAAGCCCGCCATTCGTCGTCTAGCTCGGCGTGGAGGTGTTAAACGTATATCCGGCCTCATCTACGAGGAGACCCGCGGCGTCCTCAAGGTGTTTCTGGAGAACGTCATCCGTGACGCCGTCACCTACACCGAGCACGCAAAAAAGAAGACCGTCACCGCCATGGATGTGGTTTATGCCCTGAAACGGCAGGGCCGCACCCTTTATGGTTTTGGTGGTTAATCAACCTGATGGACTGGCGCACACCACCACCACCACCACGACAAACAAATATACGGACCTAATTTTAGGTCCACATCGTTGAAAATATATCCAATAACATGATCCTCTCTAATTCTGGACTTGTGGTATGAGTATAGGTTGTGTGTGAACGTGTTGGAACCACTTCCTAATAATTGTCAGTCAGTCAGTCAACATTCAACTAACCTCCAGGTAAAAAATTTCACCTAATCTCCTGTATGTCAGTCACTGAACCTCACACAAATGTGTTCCAATGAAGCTAGAATTTATCCTGGCCATGACATAACATAACCACGTACCATTACTTGTAAGAGGTAATGAGTTTTAATACAATAAAGTTGGTGAGTTGATTATTCATTCACAGTATACATACATACACATATACATACACAAGCATACATACATGTTATGCAGCACACAGGCATAACATGCTAGTGGGCAGGGGACGGAAGGAATTTCAGGAGGATAGAATAGGGTGCAGTGGCTAAACAGCCATGAGGACTTAAGCAACCTGGCCCGGGATGCAGATAGAGCTGGGGTTGCTGTCCGGGCATGTTGGGTCTCACATGGTTTCTGCAACATTTCATTGATTGTGTTGTTTTCTTGTTTGGAGGAAATGTCTTGGTATTCTTCTTCTTAGCTTGAAGTTGATTTTCTTCTAACTCTTCTCCTCTTGTTGTTCGTCTTCCTCGTGTCTGCTATCATTCTGTAAAGACTCTCTATATGTATGTAGGTATGAGTGAGTAACAGTTGCCGGTTACAGTGATACTTCATATTCGCTGGTGTTGTACTGTATGGCTTCGGTATTTCTTAATATACAAACGGCACTGTTAGGGGATTGAGGTATTTAAAAACCAGCCTGCATTACTTATATATAGAAATAAATAATGTGGCTTGGACAATAATGACGACTACTCTCTCCTACCTTCCCCAAACAAGGGCTTTTCGAAAGTATACATTGGAAACAAATGACTTAGTACATCATACATTGGTGGTTTAACAAAAGCCCTCATTAGAGAAAGGTGAAGGAGCACACAGTGAACATACAGATTAATGTTTGCACGCGTAGATCATGTAAGGTGAGATGTTAAACACCAGACACGTAGTGTAGTAACTCCCTCACAGATGGCGTTATGAGGGGCCTGATGATGTAGCAGTTACCTTACAGATGGTGTTATGAGGAAATTCACATGATGATGCTGTAGCAGAAACATCTACCATGTGTTGTCGTAGTATCTGGGACACCATGTGGTCGGGAGGAAGTGACTCACTCCATCTGAGTGGGTGGTGGTCCCAGCCCTCACGGGAGTCTCAGGGAAGTAATCACACCTGGGACCTCACTGTGTGAAGGTGATAGCTAGTCAGACTCAACTGCTTGAGTTGTTTTCACTGAGTTGCCACTGTTCACCATCATTCATCACTGGTTCCATTCCCTGCCAATGAGATAGTACCATGGCAAGAATCACGAGCAGTCCGTGGGGAGGAGGGTTTAGGGAGTGAGTTGGGTGTGTAACTAAATATAAATAATAAATAATAATAAAACACACACATCAATGGGTTTATTGAAGAGTCACAGTCAGAAGGCTGAAATATATATGTTGGCATATTTGGGAATGGGTTACGAATTATAAATAATATACAAGTAACATGAGTGACACAAATAAGACATATAATAACTAGCTGGGGAAAAGCTCAAACTACAGTTCATTTCAACATAGTGACAGTGCAAGGAGTAGTGTTTACTGGGAGTGAGTACACTGATTTATTACAAGTTATCGATAATTTTTACAATGGTTGGGACTGGGCTGTTCTTATAGCGATCAGTTCGTGCACGTATGGGCTGGATGCGGTTGTGGTGTCGAAGAGCAATTCTCGGACTAGGGATCTCAGGTGGTAGTAGGAGCCGGTGTAGAAGCTTCTTACCAAATTTGCAGATGAGGTCGTGGTGATGGTCAGTGAGAGTCTAAAGGGTCGGTCAGTGTGTTGAGCGCTTCTTGATATGTGGAGTAGGAAGGGTAGAGAATAATCTTGCATGGCCTCTTTTGCACTTTTTCTAGGTGTTTACGTTGTGTGGCATTTAGGGAGGAAGACCAGGTGAGCTTGGGAAGTATGAATGTTGTATAAACACTGAGGAGCTCGTGTGCAGGAACACCGAGGGACTTGAGTCGGCGTAGGAGGTGGAGACGGAAACTGGAGGATTTAATAACTTCACTGACGTGTGGTTTCTAATTTAGTTTGTTGTCTATGTTGACGCCGAGGAGCTTCGTGGAATCTAAAACCTGGAGTGTGTTCAGACCTAGAGTAATGGAAGGAGGTGGGACAATGTCGGAGGAGAGGTTGATGTGCATAACCATGGTTGTTGGTGGCCCAGTTTTGGAGACTGTTCAATAAATCCTGAAGGGCGGTATAGTTTGGAGCAGAATTGTTGACGCTGATCCCAATGGTGGAGTCGTCGACATATTTCCAGCGAGCAGGGGTTTCTCTTAGGGCATCATTGATGAGCATAAGGAAGCAGAGTGGTCCCATCTTGGTGCCTTGGGGGACGCCACAGGTGAGTGACTGAAGGTGGAGACAGCCCCTCGGAAGCGTACAGCTTGGCGTCGGTCACTGAGGAAGTCTGTAAGCCATGGTATAAGACTTCCCCGAAGCCCGAGGTCAATAGCTTTGTTGATGATTATATTGTGGTCGACTAGGTCGAATGCTTTAGTGAAATCAATGAAGGCGACAGCTACAGACGTTTTTCGTTTCTCGAGATGGCGGTATATGTAATTGAGAAAGCTGACAAGACAGTGAGTGGTGGAGGAAGTTTTCATATTGCCAAATTGCTGAGGGTCTATGACTCCTGCAATATCAGCATAAGCCCAGTCGAACACAAAACTTTCACAGATTAGGCTGGGTATTGGGGTGATTGCAATAGGTCGTAGCTGATTTAAGGATTGTGGGCTGGTTGACTTGGGCACTGGTGATACATAAGAGGTCTTCCAGTCAGCTGGGCATCTGGCTTGACTGAGAGAAGCATTGATGATGGAGCATAGGGGTTTAGCAAGCTCCGGGGAGAACTCCTTGAAGCGTTTCATTGGTAAGTCAATGGGGGTGGTAGAGCGTTTTAATTTTAGTTTGTCCAGGCGTTTTGCTATTTCAAATACTTCTACTAAGTCAGTGGGAAGGGGGGGGGCTGGTAGGTAAGCAGGGAGAGTGGTTGTGTCAAGCCGGGGGAGCGTCTGGCATATAGTAGCGAAGTGTGTGTGTGTGTGTGTGTGTGTGTGTGTGTGTGTGTATACTACTGTACTTTTTAGATCCTCCTACGCAACCTAACCTATTATAGTTAAGTATAGTAGGCTATACACTATTTTGTTAGTATGTGTTATAAAATGAAATTGCATGTTATTATTATTAATATTATGATTATTAATATTATTATTATTATTATTTGTAGTAGTAGTAGTATTATTATTATTATTGTTATTATTATTACATGCTAATATAATACTAAGTTGCCCGCCAGATTTCCTCAGAGATGGGAGGAGCACATTGGCGGCGGTGTTGTTTATACTCCGCCTGATTACTGATTCCTATTCACCGAGCCAGAGCTGGCGGGCGGCGTGTTATGTGCCACGTTTTGTTTCCCATTGGGCGTACCGCTCAGCTGGGGAGTAGGAGATTTCATAAAAAGAAAGTTTGAGTGGAGAGCACACCTTTTCCTTCACATACAGTTATCTTAGACCATCTACTAGTATAATAGTTTGCACAAAAATACTCTACACTCTTTCTAGGTTATTGTTATGTTTTTTTTTTTTTTTTTGATTTCTCATCAGATTGTGCATTCAACTAATATACACTATTAGTGTGTTTATTATTATGTTTTATAGTATTATTTCGTATAATATTGGGTAACACAATTAGAGTCACTAGTATAGTATATTATTGGGGTTTATAGCAGTTTGTGGTCTAATAGTATCATGCTTTATGAGTGGTGTTCTATGTAGTGATGATTAGGCAATAAAATATGCTTTGGGTGTTTATAGCAGTTTTTGTGGTCTACTAGTATCATGCTTTATGGGTGGTGTTCTATGTAGTGATGATTAGGCCATAAAATATGCTTTTGGTTTATTGCTAACAAAATATACTTTGCTCTACCGCTGGAGTGCAAAACATGGTGAAACTTACATACACCGTTAATAAAGTATTGATGAAGAAGAAGAAGAAGAAGTAAGAGGAAGAATTGTGGAGGGAATGAACAGTGAGACAATGTATAGCCTCCGGGATGGCGGCAGCAGCGTTTCTGTTATTAATATATAATAAGACAATAGGAAAATATGTTGTTGTCTCTACCTGTATTATTACCTTTGCGATAGCATGGTTCAATTTTGGGAGGACAGAGGAAGGAGCAGGAGGTTAGGAAGGGAGAGATAGTGTCTGTGATCCTCGGGTCACCACTCCTCGGATTGTGTCAGTTCAAGTTTAGAAGCTCCAACAACTTTCCCTGAATACGAATTGGCAACCTTTCGATTTACAACAGGTACCTACTTACTGCTACAGTAGGTAGGTGAACAGGGACCAAGGGGGCTAGGAAGAGTGTCCAAACAACTTGCTCCTGCCTGCCTGTGTGATGTAGTCGTGGCCAGAATTAGGTTAGGATACAGACACATCTGGCTAGTTAGTAACGCTGTACCCATACCGGAACACTCAGCATGTAAACTTGGTGATACACCTTTAAAGCACTACTATATTATTGAATGGGACACTGTCAAAGACTTCAGGCCACCTCACTTATTGTATCTTGAACTATGTCATTACTTCATTGAGGACATTACATTCTTGCTCTTTATCCCAAATTGGCTAGCCCACACTGGTAAATGTGTACTGTACTGTCAATGAATCTGATGTATTTCTTTGTGTATGAACCTGACTGAAAATAAGGTCGCCTCCCTGGCTGCTGCTGCTGCTGCTGCTGCTTCTTGCGCCCTTCTAAGTCCCGTTTAAGTCCCCCACCCCAGGCCCCCACAACCGCCCTTCACATCTACACCATTCAAAAACAATTTCACTCAATTTCCACAATACTATGCTAATTACACGTAAAATAGAGTGTTATCCTGCAAAACGTTGATGTCGTATATTTCTCTCTTTAAGTGATATCCTGTGGCTCCGAAAGGAGCCTGTTTGGTTAGGTTGTCTTGTGTGAACGAACCTTGGGTTCTTATTTCTTCTCTGTCTTCTTGGGGAGGAGCACAGCTTGGATGTTAGGAAGGACACCCCCTTGGGCAATGGTGACTCCAGACAGGAGCTTGTTCAGCTCCTCGTCATTGCGAATGGCAAGCTGAAGATGACGCGGGATAATGCGGGTCTTCTTGTTGTCGCGGGCGGCGTTACCGGCCAGCTCGAGCACTTCTGCTGCCAGGTACTCCATGACGGCTGCAAGGTACACAGGGGCACCTGCACCAACACGCTCAGCATAGTTGCCTTTACGCAAGAGACGGTGGATCCTACCCACGGGGAACTGGAGTCCGGCCCTGCTAGAACGGGACTTTGACTTGCCCTTCACCTTGCCTCCCTTGCCGCGTCCTGACATGTTGCTGCTGCTGCTTTTCGTGATAGGAGTTAAATTTCCGCCCGCCACCTTGGTCTTTTATACCAAGCTCAGGATCAGGCCAGGTGGCCGTCTCGCGGACCCAACCAATGTAAGAGAGCCGTAGCTGCAGCCAGTCTGATCCTGAGCGGCCCGCTCGGTATATAAGGAAAAGTTAGTCGGGCCAGTTTTCAATTCTCTCGCTCCGCGCCACGAGTAACTGTGCCGCCATGCCTCCCAAAACTTCCGGAAAGGCTGCCAAGAAGGCTGGAAAGGCCCAGAAGGCCATTGCCAAGGGTGACAAGAAGAAGAAGCGCAGGAGGAAGGAAAGCTACAGCATCTACATCTACAAGGTACTGAAGCAAGTGCACCCCGACACAGGAGTCTCCTCCAAAGCTATGTCCATCATGAACTCTTTCGTGAACGACATCTTCGAGCGCATCGCTGCCGAGGCTTCCCGCCTGGCGCACTACAACAAACGCTCCACCATTACAAGTCGGGAAATCCAGACAGCTGTCCGACTCTTGCTGCCCGGTGAACTGGCCAAGCATGCCGTGTCTGAGGGCACCAAGGCTGTCACCAAGTACACCTCTTCCAAGTAAGAGGTTACTTGTGCACAACAAACACGCCATCCCACTACTACAACTTAATCGGCTCCATCGGAGCCACAGTTACATGTTAAAGAGACAGTTACCGACAGTGATATATTGAGAGGGAAATAAAAAAAATAAAATTATAATAATCTGCATTCTCTATTGGCGTAGAAACAGGACTAAATCGAAACATAATAAATAAATAAATAAATTCTGCGTGGAGTACTTTTACACCCACTGCAAAGTGACATACATGGAGTGTGTTTGGGCTTCATTTCTTGTTTGCAGCATGCCTATTTCATGTAAAAAAAATTTTTATTTTATTTTATTGTATGTTCTTTTATTTTATTTATTTCTTTACTTACTTATTCTTTATATATTTATTTGTTACTAGCTCTTGTTTGTTGCACCCACCCACCTCCCGAATTGATGACCTACTATACAATCGTACCTCCACGAATGTTACCAACTTACCGTTAGGCGATTTGGGTAACCGAAATTAACGCTCTCCGACCACCAACCATTTCGATTGTCATGAAAATTATCTTCAGAACAGTTCTTTGGCCCTGAGAAGGGCCGAGTTATAGATGTCTGGTAGGTTTTGTTGTGCTTTTTGTTTTTCCCCAAGGAAGAGGACTTAAGCACGCTCTCCGCGGATGCGCCGGGCCAGCTGGATGTCCTTGGGCATGATGGTAACGCGCTTGGCGTGAATGGCACACAGGTTGGTGTCCTCGAAAAGACCCACCAGGTAAGCCTCAGAGGCTTCCTGCAGAGCCATGACGGCAGACGACTGGAAGCGCAGGTCAGTCTTGAAATCCTGGGCGATCTCACGCACCAGGCGCTGGAAGGGCAGCTTCCTGATGAGTAGCTCTGTGCTCTTCTGGTAACGACGGATCTCACGAAGGGCGACGGTTCCGGGCCTGTAACGATGGGGCTTCTTGACACCACCGGTGGCTGGGGCGGACTTGCGAGCTGCCTTGGTGGCAAGCTGCTTCCGTGGAGCCTTGCCTCCAGTGGACTTGCGGGCAGTCTGTTTAGTACGGGCCATCTCGACGACGAAATAGTAAATACGGGCGGCCTGGCAGGCGGGCGGGCTTATATACAGACATTCTCCACCTCAGTGGCCACCTCATTGGCCACGAGTGCCGCATGCGTCATCCGCAAGCTACGCCCCACCTCCAAGAGGGAGGGACGGCCTTGGATGAACGATACTACCGCTGCGTCCACAGCACGCCACCTACTCCCACCAAACCGTGGGCGAAGCCACACCAGGACCACCTGTAGTAGCAACCACAACAACATGACTGGACGAGGCAAAGGAGGCAAGGGACTTGGAAAGGGTGGCGCCAAGCGTCATCGTAAGGTGCTTCGTGACAACATCCAGGGTATCACCAAGCCCGCCATTCGTCGTCTAGCTCGGCGTGGAGGTGTTAAACGTATATCCGGCCTCATCTACGAGGAGACCCGCGGCGTCCTCAAGGTGTTTCTGGAGAACGTCATCCGTGACGCCGTCACCTACACCGAGCACGCAAAAAGGAAGACCGTCACCGCCATGGATGTGGTGTATGCCCTGAAACGGCAGGGCCGCACCCTTTATGGTTTTGGTGGTTAATCAACCTGATGGACGGGCGCACCACCACCACCACCACGACAAACAAATATACGGACCTAATTTTAGGTCCACATTTAAATCGCTAAAGAGTTGGTTAGACACTGAGTAAATCGTTGAAAATATATCCAATAACATGATCCTCTCTAATTCTGGACTTGTGGTATGAGTATAGGTTGTGTGTGAACGTGTTGGAACCACTTCCTAATAATTGTCAGTCAGTCAGTCAGTCAACATTCACCTAACCTCCAGGTACCTCACCTAACTTCCTGTAGCGTCACCGAACCTCACGAAATGTAACCCAATGTAGTTTATAATCTATCCTAACATGACATAACATAACCACGCACTATATTACTTCTGTAAGAGTAATGAGTTTTAATACGCAAAGTTGCAGTTATCATTCATGCATACATACATACATACATACATACATAACATGCTAGTGGCAGGGGGGATTGAAGTGAATTTTAGGAGGAGAGAATAGGTGCAGTGGCTAAACAGCGCTTGCGTGAGGGACTTTAAGCAGCAACTCGCCTGGATGCGGCAGGATAGAGTCAGGTCAAGCGTCCGGTGCATGTTGGGTTCCGCCATGGTTTCTCAGTGTTTGGTCGGCTTGATTGTGTGTGTTGTTTTCTTGTTTGGAGGAAATGTCTTGGTATTCTTCTTCTTAGCTTGAAGTTGATTTTCTTCTAACTCTTCTCCTCTTGTTGTTCGTCTTCCTCGTGTCTGCTATCATTCTGTAAAGACTCTATATATGTATGTAGGTATGAGTGAGTAACAGTTGCCGGTTACAGTGATACTTCATATTCGCTGGTGTTGTACTGTATGGCTTCGGTATTTCTTAATATACAAACGGCACCGTTAGGGGATTGAGGTATTTAAAAACCAGCCTGCATTACTTATATATAGAAATAAATAATGTGGCTTGGACAATAATGACGACTACTCTCTCCTACCTTCCCCAAACAAGGGCTTTTCGAAAGTATACATTGGACACAAATGACTTAGTACATCATAAATTGGTGGTTTAACAAAAGCCCTCATTAGAGAAAGGTGAAGGAGCACACAGTGAACATACAGATTAATGTTTGCACGCGTAGATCATGTAAGGTGAGATGTTGAACACCAGACACGTAGTGTAGTAACTCCCTCCACAGATGGCGTTATGAGGGGCCTGATGATGTAGCAGTTACCTCACAGATGGTGTTATGAGGAAATTCACATGATGATGCTGTAGCAAAACATTCACTACGTGTTGTCGTAGCATCTTGGGGACACCACGTGGTCGACATGACTCACTCATTCAAGTGGGTGAGGTGTGGTCCCAGGCCTCTCTATCGTGGAGTCTCAGGGGAAGTATAACTGGGTACCTGGGACCTCACTGTGTGAAGGTGGTTAGCTAGCTTGGGTAAGACTCAACTGCCGAGTTGTTTTTCACTGAGTTAAGCACTGTTCACCACTATTCATCACTGGTTCCATTCCTTTGCCAAATGAGATAGTACCTTATGGCAAGAACTTGTTGATAGTCCGGTGGGGAGGAGGGTTCAGGGGAGTGAGTTGGTATGGACCAACATATAAATAATAATAATAATAATAATAATAATTAACGGTTTATTGAAAGAGCTTGGCAGCCAGAAGGCTGAAAATATACAGTTACATATTTGGGGAATGGGTTATGAATTACAAATAATATACAAGTAACATGAGTGACACAAATAAGACATATAATAACTAGCTGGGGAAAAGCTCAAACTACAGTTCATTTCAACATAGTGACAGTGCAAGGAGTAGTGTTTACTGGGAGTGAGTACACTGATTTATTACAAGTTATCGATAATTTTTACAATGGTTGGGACTGGGCTGTTCTTATAGCGATCAGTTCGTGCACGTATGGGCTGGGCTGGATGCGGTTGTGGTGTCGAAGAGCAATTCTCGGACTAGGGATCTCAGGTGGTAGTAGGAGCCGGTGTAGAAGCTTCTTACCAAATTTGCAGATGAGGTCGTGGTGATGGTCAGTGAGAGTCTAAAGGGTCGGTCAGTGTGTTGAGCGCTTCTTGATATGTGGAGTAGGAAGGGTAGGGAATAATCTTGCATGGCCTCTTTTGCACTTTTTCTAGGTGTTTACGTTGTGTGGCATTTAGGGAGGAAGACCAGGTGAGCTTGGGAAGTATGAATGTTGTATAAACACTGAGGAGCTCGTGTGCAGGAACACCGAGGGACTTGAGTCGGCGTAGGAGGTGGAGACGGAAAATGGAGGATTTGATAACTTCACTGACGTGTGGTTTCTAATTTAGTTTGTTGTCTATGGTGACGCCGAGGAGCTTCGTGGAATCTAAAACCTGGAGTGTGTTCGGACCTAGAGTAATGGAAGGAGGTGGGACAATGTCGGAGGAGAGGTTGATGTGCATAACCATGGTTGTTGGTGGCCCAGTTTTGGAGACTGTTCAATAAATCATGAAGGGCGGTATAGTTTGGAGCAGAATTGTTGACGCTGATCCCAATGGTGGAGTCGTCGACATATTTCCAGCGAGCAGGGGTTTCTCTTAGGGCATCATTGATGAGCATAAGGAAGCAGAGTGGTCCCATCTTGGTGCCTTGGGGGACGCCACAGGTGAGTGACTGAAAGGTGGAGACAGCCAGCCCCTCGGAAGCGTACAGCTTGGCGTCGGTCACTGAGGAAGTCTGTAAGCCCTGGTATAATAAGACTTCTCCGAAGCCCGAGGTCAATAGCTTAGTTGATGATTATATTGTGGTCGACTAGGTCGAACGCTTTAGTGAAATCAATGAAGGCGACAGCTACAGACGTTTTTCGTTTCTCGAGATGGCGGTATATGTAATCGAGAAAGCTGACAAGACAGTCAGTCAGTCAGTCAGTGGTGGAGGAAGTTTTCAGGTTGCCAAATTGCTGAGGGTCTACTACGACTCCTGCAATATCAGCAAAAGCCCAGCCAGTCGAACACAAAACTTTCACAGATTAGGCTGGGTATTGGGGTGATTGCAATAGGTCGTAGCTGATTTAAGGATTGTGGGTTGGTTGACTTGGGCACTGGTGATACATAAGAGGTCTTCCAGTCAGCTGGGCATCTGGCTTGACTGAGAGAAGCATTGATGATGGAGCATAGTTTAGGCAAGTCTGGGAGAAGTCCCTTGCTGCTCATTGGTGTCACTGTAGAGCGTTTAATTTAGTTTGTCCAGGTTTGCTATTTCCAAATACTGGCCTAAGTCAGTGGGAAGGGGGGCTGAGGTACAGGAGAGTATGGTGTCGGCCGGGGGAGTTGCCCATATAGTGCAGCGGTTGTGTGTGTGTGTGTGTGTGTGTGTGTGTGTGTGTATACTACTGTACTCTTTTAGATCCCTCCCACGCAACCCAACCTATTATAGTTACATAGTATACACACCATTTTGTTTGTATGTGTTATAAAATGTAATTGCATGTTATTATTATTAATATTATTATTATTAATATTATTATTATTCTTATTATTATTAGTGTTATTATTATTATTGTTAGTGTTATTATTATTACATACTAATATAATACTAAGTTGCCCACCAGATTTCCTCAGAGATGGGAGGAGCACATTGGCGGCGGTGTTGTTTATACTCCGCCCGATTACTGAGTCCTATTCACCGAGCCAGAGCTGGCGGGCGGCATGTTATGTGCCACGTTTTGTTTCCCATTGGGCGTACCGCTCAGCTGGGGAGTAGGAGATTTCATAAAAAGAAAGTTTGAGTGGAGAGCACACCTTTTCCTTCACATACAGTTATCTTAGACCATCTACTAGTATAATAGTTTGCACAAAAATACTCTACACTCTTTCTAGGTTATTGTTATGTTGTTTTTTTTTTTTTTGACTTCTCATCAGATTGTGCATTCAACTAATATACACTATTAGTGTGTTTATTATTATGTTTTATAGTATTATTTCGTATAATATTGGGTAACACAATTAGAGTCACTAGTATAGTATATTATTGGGGTTTATAGCAGTTTGTGGTCTAATAGTATCATGCTTTATGAGTGGTGTTCTATGTAGTGATGATTAGGCAATAAAATATGCTTTGGGTGTTTATAGCAGTTGTTGTGGTCTACTAGTATCATGCTTTATGGGTGGTGTTCTATGTAGTGATGATTAGGCCATAAAATATGCTT
>NW_024752952.1:0-16439 GCF_018991925.1 Homarus americanus | reverse complement strand
AGGTGAGGGAGGTGTAGGACCAGGTACTTTACACACCAGGTGGGGTGAGGGAGGTTATGGACCAGGTACTGTACCCACAAGGTGCATGAGGGAGGTGAAGGACCAGGTACTGTACACACCAGGTGGGTGAGGGAGGTGTAGGACTATGTACTGTACACACCAGGTGGGGTGAGGGAGGTGTAGTCCCAGGTACTGTACACACCAGGTGGGGTGAGGGAGGTGCAGAGCCAGGTACTGTACACACTAGGTGGGTGAGGGAGGTGAGGCCCAGGTACTGCAACACACCAGGTGGGATAAGGGAGGTGTAGGGGCTCTAGGGTACTGCACACACCAGGGTGGGTGAGTGAGGTGCAGGGGGGGCCAGGTACTGTACACACCAGGTGGGGTGATGGAGGTGTAGGGGGGGCCAGGTACTGTACACACCAGGTGAGGTGAGTGGGAGGTGTAGGGGCCCAGGCACTGTACACACCAGGTGGGGTGGGATGGAGGTGTAGGGGGGCCAGGTACCACACACCAGGTGGGGTGTGAGGGAGGTGTAGGGGCCCAGGTACTGCACACACCAGGTGGGGTGAGGGAGGTGTAGGGGCCCAGGTACTGTACACACCAGGTGGGATAAGGGAGGTGTAGGGGCCTAGGTACTGTACACACCAGGTGGGGTGAGTGAGGTGTAGGGGGCCAGGTATTGTACACACCAGGTGGGGTGAGAAGTGTAGGGGCCCAGGTACTGTACACTCCAGGTGGGGTGAGGGAGGTGTAGGGGGCCAGGTACTGTACACACCAGGTGGGATAAGGGAGGTGTTGGGGGCCTGGTACTGGACACACCAGGTGGGGTGAGGCAGGAGTAGGGGCCAGGTACTGTACGCACCAGGTGGGGTGAGGCAGGAGTAGGGGCCTGGTACTGTACACACCCCGTGTTGGCGGGTCAGGTATACACCACTAACAAAATGATTTACACGAGGGAATGTGAGCAGAAGGCTCCTTGTCTCCGGCAATTTACGACGATACTAAAAGAAATTTATGTAAAGACCAAAACAAGTTCTGAGAGATATAGGAGTTAGTCTCTCTGTCTTTCTCTTTTTCCCTCGACCTTTATACATATATTTCTTTCTCTATCCTTTTCTCTTTCCTTCTTTCTATATCTGTCTTTCTATCTCTCTATCTTTCTGTCTCTCTCTCTTTACGTAAAAAGACTGAGAAGGAGGCCCAGATGTCTTTTCCCCCCATAACATTCCCCTGATGGCTTTGTGTAACTCAGCCATCTATCCTTGGAAACAGAATAGGGAACCTTGAATAAAGAAAAAGACCTTGAAAAAAAACCGGAACTTCAAATACAAAAAACGAATCTTAAATAAAAAATGGTTCCTGAAAACAGAAAACGGAAAGTTAATACAAAAACACCTTAAAAACAGAAAACGGAACCTTGAATAAAAAATAGAACCATAAAAACGAACATTAAAAACAGAAAACGGACATTAAAAAAACGGAACAGTGAATAATAGAAACGGGACCAGTTAGTGACCTGGAGATGAAAATTGGTACCCCAGAATATCTCATTATCAAATATTTTCTTTACAATAACACTTCTCAGCCTTTCTTATTAATCTCATATACTCTACTAAACTATCTAATATATACATACCATTACCTACCTACCTCCTTCTTAATTTACCTACATACCATTAACTATCGCCTACCTGCCTATCTACTACCGCCTCCCTTAATCAATATATAATATGCAGAATGTTGAGAATAAAGAGAAGATGAAGTTTCCAATAGTTTTTGAGGGGGGAGAGTGGTGAAGGCCAGACAGGACTGGTCAGTCTCCTCTGTGTTTTAGAAGGTGGAGAGTTTAAACTTTTAAAGGCCACCATCACTAGATCCAGCCTTGACCTCACCACCTCTGTCAAGACGGAGGATATTATGCCTGTCTCGTCTCCGCCGGGGGCTGTGACCCTCGGGAGTGGGGATGGAAAGAGGTTTTTCCGGATGGTCTATTTTCTGTTCTACCATTTTGAGGGCAGAAGGTCAGCGTGAGCAGAGTTGGGCTGTGGGATTATGTTGAACGTTATGTACATGGTCGGTGAGAGTTGTTGGACAGCAGAGTAAAGTTTGTACACAGAGAAGTCAAAGTGAACAAAGAAAAAAGTTAGGGATTATGTTGAAAGCAGAGATCACAACCACTGTATACATCTACACAGTATGGGACACATTTAATCCCTAAAATACAACTACTGTTTGTATTCCTCCACATACATAGTTGATCATATGATTAATTTCAGGAATTTAGAATCAGGTTTTTAAGGAATAAATGTTTACCTTTTGTAGCTACAGGTAACTCTGGCAACCCACAATACTAAATCATAATACAGTACCAAATAATGAAGTCCTTCTCAACGAGGGTTGTACTGGGTAGCTACCCCGGAATGTGCCCTCTTACCCGCCTTGGTTGTTTTGTTTTTTTTTTATTAAAAACCCGGGCTTTTTTGGCAAAGCGATTTTTTTAGATTTGTTGCGAAATAAGAATAAAATCTAACCCAAAATAATCACTAAATAAGTTCCAACTTTGTTTTTTTCCTTCAACGTTCATTTCTCAATATTTTTGTTTCATCTAACAGACATAAAGGCATAAACAACTATTTTTCTCCAATGGAACGAGACACATTTCTTAAATTCCTCAAAGTTTTTCCAAGTAAATTAGCCAGTGTACGTCTTTTATTAAATTCTTTATTAGAAACAAAGTCAATAAACTATATATTTTCTGGAGACAATTCTATTCGTGTTCACAGCACAGAACACTCAACTTTACAAGGACACATTCAGTTCCGTCAAAATCATTAAGACTCAAAGTAGAAATTATGTGATATTTTTGTGTTTTCTTAAATTGATGAAAATAAGGGAATATAATTATTTTATTCTGTAAAACCTTTGTCTTATGTGTATTATTCATAGGATCTGACGAGTCATAGAACATTGTAAATGAAGGTTGTCTCATCCATAAGTAAAAACTATTTCAATAGAACCGGTTGCAATTATACCCCAAAATTTTTATGGAAACCAATAATGTTGAACTTAAAATTTCAGTTTCACAAATGTGAGGAAAAAATTACACTGGTCTGCATGATTTTTTTTATTGACTGTATTTCATCTTTTTCGAAATATATATAAAAAATAGTGATTCACTGTGTTTTTTATTCATCTCTATCACATCAGGTTCTGTGACAGTCTGTGACGTTGACTTTTCATTTTTTATATAACATAAGTAAATGCTAAAGTATAATACCAATTAAAATACTTACCTTATATTGACTTAAATGTTAAATCTAATATATTTTTCTTTATTTTCAATTCTTTGAGAAAAAAGATGCTCTTGTTTTCTGTTCAAATATTTGTGGCCTTATCGAGCACATGGGGATGTCGTACAAAGCAGATGAATGGAGGCTCTTCATTGATTCTTCTAACAAAAGTTTAAAGGCTGTTCTTCTCTACAATGGCAACGCAGCTGCATCTGTGCCGATTGGCCATAGTGTCCAAATGTCAGAAACTTACGAAAATATGAAGACACTTTTAACTGCACTCAAGTACCATAATCACAATTTTCTCATTTGTGGTGATTTAAAAGTTATTGCTCTCCTACTAGGTCTTCAAGGGGGATACACCAAGTATCCCTGTTTTCTGTGTCTCCGGGATAGTAGGGCAGACAGCCAGCACTATGAACAAAAATACTGGCCACCAAGAACCAGCTTCTTACCCGGAAATCACAACGTAAAAGCTGTGCCACTAGTTGACCCCAAGAAAATTCTGCTACCGCCACTCCACATCAAATTAGGGCTTATGAAAAATTTGGTGAAGGCCCTGAACAAGAATGGAGCTGCTTTCAAGTACCTGGAGTCAAAGTTTCCTCGTATAAGTGAAGGCAAGCTAAAGGCAGGAATCTTTGTTGGCCCTCAGATTCGGGAATTGATGAAGGACATGCATTTTGAGGAAGCATTAGCTGGTGTCGAGGTGAATGCCTGGTTTTCCTTCAAACAGATTGTCCAAAACTTCTTGGGAAACAGCCGCTCTCCAGAATATGAAAAACTGATCCAAGACCTGATTTCAAGTTTCCAGCAACTTGGGTCTAGAATGAGTGTGAAGATGCACTTTCTGCAATCACATCTTGACTATTTTCCCAAGAATTGTGGGGACTACAGTGAGGAACAGGGAGAGCGGTTCCATCAGGTTATATGCACCATGGAAACTCGATACCAGAGCAAATGGAATGTCAGCATGATGGCGGATTACTGCTGGTCATTGAAACGTGATGGTCCCGATGCACAGCACAAGCGGAAATCAAAGCGGTCCTCCTTCCTTTGAATCAATATGTAGGCTAACTATTAGGAGCATATTTTTGTTTACATTCATTAGATTTTATGTTGATTATTCTGTTTCATTTCATGATAAACGTAATTAATTTCATGGTTATTTGGAATACATTAATAATTAATTATATATTATTATATTATATCATATTTAAAAATCATTAATTTGTATTTAATTAAAAATCCTTACGTGATAGAGCAAAATGGTGGAGATATTTAAAATCAGCAACCCAAGAATATGTAAGATCACATACATGAATAAAAATAAAAATAAAAAAGTTCCCAAATGCAGACCAGTGTAATTGACAATACTGTGAATGGTGACACTGACATGCTCTATACTTCTGTACTGTGGCTGGTGACACTGAAGTGCTCTATACTTCTGTACTGTGGATGATGACACTGAAGTGCTCTATACTTCTGTACTGTGGCTGGTGACACTGAGGTGCTCTATACTTCTGTACTGTGGCTGGTGACACTGAGGTGCTCTATACTTCTGTACTGTGGCTGGTGACAATGAGATGCTCTATACTTCTGTACTTTGGATGGTAACACTGAGGTGCTCTATACTTCTGTACTGTGGATGGTGACACTGGGTGCTCTATACTTCTGTACTGTGGCTGGTGACACTGAGGTGCTCTATACTTCTGTACTGTGGCTGGTGACACTGGAAGTGCTCTATACTTCTATTACTATGGCTGGTGACACTGAGGTGCTCTATACTTCTGTACTGTGGCTGGTAACACTGAGGGTGCTCTATGCTTCTGTACTGTGGCTGGTGACACTGGGGTGCTCTATACTTCTGTACTGTGGCTGGTGACACTGAGGGTACTCTATACTTCTGTACTGTGGCTGGTGACACTGAGGGTGCTCCTATACTTCTGTACTGTGGCTGGTGACACTGGGGTACTCTATGCTTGCCTTCTGTACTGTAGTACTGAGGTTGCTCTATACTTCTGTACTGTGGCTGTGGTGACACTGAAGTGCTCTATACTTCTGTACTGTGGCTGGTGACACTGAAGTGCTCTATACTTCTGTACTGTGGCTGGTGACACTGAGGTGCTCTATACTTCTGTACTGTGGATGGTGACACTGAAGTGCTCTATACTTCTGTACTGTGACTGGTGACACTGAAGTGCTCTATACTTCTGTACTGTGGATGATGACACTGAGGTGCTCTATACTTCTGTACTGTGGCTGGTGACACTGAGGTGCTCTATACTTCTGTACTGTGGCTGGTGACACTGAGGTGCTCTATACTTCTGTACTGTGGCTAGTGACACTGAGGTGCTCTATACTTCTGTACTGTGAATGGTGACACTGACGTGCTCTATACTTCTGTACTGTGAATAGTGACACTGACGTGCTCTATACTTCTGTACGGTGGATGGTGACACTGAGGTGCTCTATACTTCTGTACGGTGGATGGTGACACTGAGGTGCTCTATACTTCTGTACGGTGGATGGTGACACTGAGGTGCTCTATACTTCTGTACGGTGGATGGTGACACTGAGGTGCTCTATACTTCTGTACTGTGGCTGGTGACACTGAGGTGCTCTATACTTCTGTACTGTGGATGGTGACACTGAAGTGCTCTATATTTCTGTACTGTGAATGGTGACACTGAGGTGCTCTATACTTTTGTACTGTGAATGGTGACACTGAGGTGCTCTATACTTCTGTGCTGTGGATGGTGACACTGAGGTGCTCTATACTTCTGAACTGTAAATGATGACACTGAGGTGCTCTATACTTCTGTACTGTGAATAGGTGACACTGGGCTGCTCTATACTTCTGTACTGTGGATGGTGTTGACTTGCTAATGCTCTATACTTCTGTACTGTGGATGGTGACACTGGGGTGCTCTATACTTCTGTGCTGTGGCTTGGTGACATGAAGTTCCCTATGCTTCTGTGCTGTGGCTGGTGACACTGAGGGTGTCTATGCTTCTGTACTGTGTGCTGTGGCGCTTCAGGGTGCTCTACTTCTGTGCTGTGGATGGTAACACTGGGTGCTCTATACTTTACTGTACTGTGGATGGTGACACTGGGGTGCTCTATACTTCTGTACTGTGGCTGGTGACACTGAGGGTGCTCTATACTTCTGTACTGTGAATGGTGACACTGAGGTGCTCTATACTTCTGTACTGTGGATGGTGACACTGAGGTGCTCTATACTTCTGTACTGTGGATGGTGACACTGAGGTGCTCTATACTTCTGTAGTGTGGCTGGTGACACTGAGGTGCTCTATACTTCTGTACTGTGGCTGGTGACACTGAGGTGCTCTATACTTCTGTACTGTGGCTGGTGATACTGAGGTGCTCTATACTTCTGTACTGTGGATGGTAACACTGAGGTGCTCTATACTTCTGTACTGTGGATGGTAACACTGAGGTGCTCTATACTTCTGTACTGTGGCTGATGACACAGGTGCTCTATACTTCTGTACTGTGGCTGGTGACAATGAGATGCTCTATACTTCTGTACTGTGGATGGTAACACTGAGGTGCTCTATACTTCTGTACTGTGGATGGTGACACTGAGGTGCTCTATACTTCTGTACTGTGGCTGGTGACACTGAGGTGCTCTATACTTCTGTACTGTGGCTGGTAACACTGAGGTGCTCTATACTTCTGTACTGTGGATGGTAACACTGAGGTGCTCTATACTTCTGTACTGTGGCTGGTGACACTGAGGTGCTCTATACTTCTGTACTGTGGATGGTGACACTGAGGTGCTCTATACTTCTGTACTGTGGATGGTAACACTGAGGTGCTCTATGCTTCTGTACTGTGGCTGGTGACACTGAGGTGCTCTATACTTCTTTACTGTGGCTGGTGACACTGAGGTGCTCTATACTTCTGTACTGTGGATGGTAACTCTGAGGTGCTCTATACTTCTGTACTGTGGTAACACTAAGGTGCTCTATACTTCTGTACTGTGGCTGTGACACTGAGGTGCTCTATCTTCTGTACTGTGGCTGGTAACCTGGTGCTCTATGCTTCTGTACTGTGGATGGTAACACAGGGGTGCTCTATGCTTCATGCTGTGGCTGGTGACACTGGGGTGCTCTATAGGGGCCTGGTGACACTGGGGTGCTCTATACTTTTGTACTGTGGATGGTGTCACTGAGGGTGCTCTATGGGGCTAGTGACACTGAGGTGCCTTATACTTCTGTACTGTGGCTGGTGACACTGGGGTGCTCTCTACTTCTGTACTGTGGATGGTGCTGAGGTGCTCTATGGGGCAGGTGACACTGAGGGTGCTGTATGGTTCTGTACTGTGGCTGGTAACACTAGAGGTGCTCTTACTTCTGTACTGTAGTGTGGATGGTGACACTGAGGTGCTCTATGGGGCTGGTGACACTGAGGTGCTCTATACTTTTGTACTGTGGATGGTGCCACTGAGGTGCTCTATGGGGCTGGTGACACTGAGGTGCTCTATACTTCTGTACTGTGGATGGTGACACTAAGGTGCTCTACTTCTGTACTATGGTCTGTACTGTGGATGGTGACACTGAGGTGCTCTATGGGGCAGGTGACACTGAGGTGCTGTATGCTTCTGTACTGTGGCTGGTGACACTGAGGTGCTCTATACTTCTGTACTGTGGATGGTGACACTGAGGTGCTCTATGGGGCTGGTGACACTGAGGTGCTCTATACTTCTGTACTGTGGATGGTGACACTAAGGTGCTCTATACTTCTGTACTGTGGCTGGTGACACTCTTTCCTCTAATTTATCTCACACGTGGTAATAATAATTTATCACTGGATTAGTGTCAGGGTTTATTTGTCACCTGTTGTGTCTAAGTACAGCACGTTGCCATTTTATATTGTTTTAGAGGGTATCATTATTTGCTCAATAGCTAAAATAAGTCCTGTTATAAGTATTGTCATATTTATATAAAGATTCATAGGAGAGCAGACAGCTATTGTAGGTGACGACAATACTTACAACAATAGCCAACAATATTATGGCGTTATCATATTGGTAGGATCACATGTAAGCTATTATTATGCAGCAGCGTCACCTACAAACAACACTAATTGGTGTTCCATCTGGGCAGGATCGAGGGGACAGGTAATGGACGAGTTGATGGTTCTGGCTAAACACAAGCAATACACTCTGCCACGTTCGTAGATTGATACGCTATATACAATTTGTAATAAAAATTTAAAAACTCATCGCTGCAGTCGGAGGTAGTGGAAAGGATGGCCTCTTCAGACCCCAAATGCCACGTTCAGATAAGTTTTAAGGGTGTTTTTTTTATGGTCTAAGTCATGGACATTTCCTAAGTGAATAAATGTGCCGTGAAGAGCAGTTTCAAACATAGGTCGGATGGATATATGAGCGGTAGGGGTTGGGTGGAAATGGGACTGTCCGGTATGGTCCAGTAGACCCGCTGCAGCTTCCCACATTCGTATATTCTTTGGGATATCAAAAACTCCCATGTTCACACCAGCTCAGCTGTCGATGTATTCTTACCTGGTTGACTTTCTTTTTTTCAGTGCATTTACAGAGTATATCAGTACTAGATGGAGATACGAGTAAATTTAGAAGTAATGACATTGTCTGGACTTTGTTTTGAGAATGCCTGGTGCTAGGTAAACATGACAACATAGTGCTGTTATCGTTTTGATGATTCACTAATGAACCACTGGGATATATCATCATTTATATTAATTAATGGGTAAAATTTACTGTAACTACCATATGTAATTTGATGTTTAGATTCGAGATAGGCTATATTGGGTAAATTTTAAGTTTTGGTCATCCCTGTACTTTGACATGCAGACTGTTTTTTCTGTTGGTTTGCGATGTGTTATGAACTATTTAGACCTTCATTTCTATCGGAAATCACCAGTTTTGAGTTGCTACCCCCCCCCCTTACCGATGTATGTTAAGCTAACCTTATAACTCATCATACTCTAACCTAACCTAACATATGATCTGTATTTTCTTATGCGATCGAAAAATGTTTTGCGACAGAAATCCTGTAGAGATAATGTGCATTATTGTTTAAAGTACTTTATCCCATAGTTAGAATCTTAAAGTCACCCAGATGACCAAAATCAAAATAATACCAATATTGTTTGGAATGTTTTTACTATGAAATTTGTTGTATGGGCAGCTAATATCCATTGAATTAGTTTGTGCTTAGAAATATTTATATATTCTAAATAGTATTTCTGCGTTGCACAATAATGCACAATTAATTTTTGAATAATATTTATTTACTGAGCCGATCACCCGAGAAGGTTGGACAGGTGGCTGCCTCCTGGGAAGCTCTCCCCAACCAGTGACGTCACAACCAATCACAGAGCTTTTCGCAGTCACATGACTTTTTAGCAACTTTAACCCTTATTTTTTTTTTACACTTTTTGGCCTAATTTATTGAAAAATATCATTACCATAGTGAATTTAAGCGTTTTCTTTACCCATTGACCTGCCATCTTAGGAAAAAATCCCGACCGTCAACTCGTTCATTGTCAGGAGATTAATGACTATGACTATTGGCCAGTTGATTGTTGATTCATTGTTCCCAGGCGAGATCCATAAACACTCAGGTACTTATCTAATTATGAGCGATAGGGCATTATGACTTTCAGTTTTGCGGTGAGTATGTGCGCGCGCGCGCGCGCGTGCGTGTGCGTGTGTGTGTGTGTGTGTGCGCGCGCGCGTGGCGGACTTCTTCTCAATACTTGACACGGTCACAACTTCCTGTTCTTCGCCGTTCATATTAACATTGAGGCAGACCAAGAAAGAACCTTGTTGTTATTATGATTTACTCCCTTACCTTCAGCACACTTCATCACACAACTTAGTAGTATATCCATCTCTGTGACTCAGCCGCTGGAATCACATTATCTTCACACATAATCCACCACTACCTCACTATAACCCACTACTCAGCTCACCTCATTGTGTTTACTCATCCCTAAACTCTTTATGTTTCCGTAGTGATGTTACTCGACTACCGACACATTTTTTTTACTTATTCATTTACTCTTAACACCATTTACTCTGTTATCAACACTTCCCTCCATATCAACACCTTCGATGGTATTCACGCTTCCCAGTACACAACACCCACGTGGCTAGTATACTGTGTAGCCTTTTGTGAAGTAGTCTTTTGACCTCAGTTCTCTAAATCTTAAAGTGTGGTAAACGATGTCTTCTTATCGATTAATGTAAGGCCCATACGGCGTTATTCTTCTCCTTACATTTTGTTCTATATTTAGTTGTATAATATCTTACACATACTAGGTCACAGTCATGCAAAATATATGCCTACGGGAAGCAAATAAATAAATAAATTAATTAAAATCTTTTGGAAAATTCGAGACCCCCAAAAAATCGTAGTTTTTTTTTACCATTATTCAGTAGAACAATGTAATTATTTTATTCAATCAAATGTATCACTTACATTTTTTTCTCTTCAGTCATATTAAAGTGCTGGTTCCTCTCCACCCTCTCCCGTCTCACTCAACACACACACACACACACACACACACACACACACACCCACACACCTCCTGATACTCCAGCTTTCAGTTTCTATTACGTCTTAATTGTAAAATATTCTATTCCACATCCACTCCGTTTTCTCCTGACCTTTATCGACACCACCAGTAATATATGATTAATTCACCAACTCCCGCTAACTTTCACTTAGTATATGACAAAATAAAGTAAGTAAAGCGATATAATGTAAGTTAAATATAATACTTTAGTTGACATAAGTACGTGTTTAATGTGAGATTATTCAAACTGTGGATCAATAAGCAAAAGAAAGTGTGAAAACGTGAAAGTGGGTCCTATGGGCATGACTTTCTGTTAGTTAGGGTAAAACGATACATATTTCAGCCATTCGACAATACTAGTTAAGTAGTCTGGAGACATTGTACAGTAGGGAATATTTAGGAACCTTACAATATGCAAGCAGAAACAAATATACAGGACACTTTTAGGACGGACAAAGACTCGGTACAAGTTAGCTAGAGCCCAGGGAGGTGATACGAGTGTTTAATGACCTTATCTGATATCCCTGTGATCTCAGGTATTGTGTAACATCATTGTGATAACACTACGAGGGAATGTCGGTAAAAGTTTGCAGCTAACTGAAGTGAAGTTGTGAGATAAATTTCGACTTAGGTGCTGTCATCACTACACAGACAGCATCTGTGGTGGACGTTACCAGCAACAGTATCGAAGTGGATCATTAACGAAGGGAAATATTTGTTTGTGGACTCATAAGAGGAACTTAAAAGGTGGGACTCATTACCGACAGGAATCATCATCGCATGGATCAAAGAGTCGTATGTCTTGCTCGTGGACGATACAATTTAGAGTCGTCACCAAGAACTCTAATCATTACATGAGGGCTTCCTCACGTCTCACCTCCACCTCCAGTTTGTAATGATCTTCCTTCAAGAGTTAACTTGTTTTTACCTGTGTCATGGCATCTTAGGCTTGGGCCAGTCTTCTGGTAACGTGATTTGTTACTCCACTGAGATTTCACAAACAAGAGAACACAATTATTAATTGTTTGTCATTAGAAATCGTGGGAACGGAGATGATGCTGACGCAGTGGTTCTATCATTGGTCCTAGTACACTCGTGTTCATATACTGTAAACTGTGGCTGTAGCTACAGGGTGGGCGAAAGGTCGTTACATCCCAAAGGCATCAGGGATCCAGGATGTCTATGTAAGCATCCTCGTTTCCACAGCATGGGGTGATATGCCGCCATGTCCTGTGTAACACATTTCAAGGCGTTTGTGGTGTGATTGTTGCAAATACTGAGGTCGAGGCTCCTTGTAGGCCACAGTAATAGTGCTGGAGGGGTCGCAAACCCATGATCTCTTTGGAATTGTCTGGCAGACTGGACAACAAAGGTCTTGGCAGGCAGCTTTTTCCAAAATAGGCCGGATTCGTCCATGTTGAACACCTGGTCGTCAGTGAACCGCCCTTCCTCCATAACCTCACGTAAGAACGGAGGAAAATCTCTAGCCGCCACACGGTCAGCACTCGCTTCTTCACCACCAATGTTGATGTTGGTGATATTGTTCCTCCTCTTAAACCTATGCAGCCAACCAGAGGAAGCATTGGAGGGTTTGGGCTCTGCAATTCCCATCTTACGTGACACTGCTGCGTACAGTTCACGTGCGTACTCTTGAACGGATCGCGTGTCCACCGCCATGTTGCGTCGCGCCTGACGAATCAAGTAACTCACCAGCAAATTTTCCACCTTTAGCAGCACCTTGTTCTGGCAATACTTGATCATTGAAGCACCTGCAGACTTTGTGATTCTCATGTGCTCTTTGATCTTGGCTGCATCCTTCTTAATAGTACGAATCGTAGATTCGTTGACTCCATGCTGGCACACGAGATCAGCTTGACGTGTTCCTTTCTCCAAATCTTGAATTATCTGGTATTTCACTTCGTAGCTTAGGGAACGTCGTATCTTCTTTGGCTTAGGGCGGCTGGGTCCAGGTAAGAAAAGGTTTCTCTCTGGTGGCGGTGGTCCGGCGGAAGCCATTTCACAGAACAATGGATGCACGTACATACGGTGTGGCCTGGAGGGATGAAACTGCCGCGGTTAGGTCAAGTGTCGTCTTTCCTCCCTCCCTCCCGCGGGTGGACACGTCATATTACTTTAAACCAATTACAGCTAGCAGCGGAGGGAGGTAAGGATGCATGGCCAATTACAGTCCGATACGTCATATGACGTCACTGATAACGCAACAGAGACATGCACTGTGCAACCTTACCGCGCGGCTTGCCCAGGCGGGAGCAGGCGGGAGGGTCGAATCTAAAAATAGCGTCGAGCCAGACACTTTGCGCGTATATGGGAAGATGCACCGCGGAAAGTGAAAGTTCGGTTCTGGCGAGGCACCGCGTAAATGAGAAATCGCGGAAAGTGTAACCTCGTAAAGCGGGGTAATACTGTGTGTATATATATATATATATATATATATATATATATATATATATATATATATATATATATATATATATATATATATATATATATATATATATATATATATATATATATATATATATAATCAACACCTCAACCCGCCAGGATTCGAACCCACAGCCCACAATCCTATGACTGTGACCAGGGAACGCTAACCGCTGGACCACCAGGATACTAAAAGCAGTCCTAGACTTTGTTATATTTCACACAAAGCCTGTTCAACGAGCTTATGGCGCCGTGAACCTCTAATGGGGACCACCCGTATCACGTAGGTGGTCAGAGTAACGTGTTACCAAATCCGGCTTCGAAACACGAGGATCCATATATATTTCATTAGCCCAATAAAGCACGCGGACTTCTACATACAATCAACACATCAACCCGCCAGGATTCGAACCCACGGCCCACAATCCTATAACTGTGACCGGGGAACGCTAACCGCTGGACCACCAGGATACTAAAAGCAGTCCTAGACTTTGTTATATTTCACACAAAGCCTGTTCAACGAGCTTATGGCGCCGTGAATCTCTAATGGGGACCACCCGTAGCACGTAGGTGGTCAGAGTAACGTTTAACCAAATCCGGCTTTGGTAAACCGTTACTGTCCTGGACTGTCTCCTTTCGTTACTGAATACTCCTCTTCTATGATCAAGGCCCACAAATTGAAAATACGTTTGAAATTTCTCCAGACATGCCTCAGTGAAAAAGTTATGCCCAGATCAATCCTACCACAACGTGTCCTGAAGATGTCTGACCGCCCCTTTGATGAGTTCCAAGAAATCATCCTTAAGAAACATTTTGAAATAAAGAAAATTGAAGTGGATGAAGCCTTCCGTATTGTAAGACAAAAAAAGCGCGCTTTTAATATGACCATTCCGAACTATTGGAAAAAGTTCATGTTAGACTACTGTTTTGATAACCTGAGACGTGAACGTTCTGATCTTCAAGCCAAGATAGACCACAAATTGGCACTCCTTATTAGAAATAGTGATTGGACTAAGGATGCCAATAACAACTGTGTAGTGAATCTCTCCTCGAAACAACTAGACAATGATACCTTGTGTGCCCTCGGCTATGGTTTAAGTTTTGATGGTTCTAACAAGGGAGTCGACAGTGTTGACATAGCCAGAGCATTTTGCAATTTGGAGAAATTCAGTAATTTGACAAGTGAAGAAGTGAACATGTGTAAAGGTGTTGTGTATGCATCTATGTCCAAGCCTTGTGTTCCAAACTGTCCAGAAAGATTCACCAAAGCAATCCAAGCCCTTAAGAAAAATAAGGATCTACATGTCACTAAAGCAGATAAAGCCAACACAGTAGTGATCTTAAACAAAGATGACTATATCTCTAAAATGAATGACCTCTTATGCGATACTACAACATATTCTAAACTCATAAATAATCCTCTCAACACTGTCAACACCCAGTTCAACAAAAAACTGAAGTCCCTATTGAGAGGCAAAGCTACGCTCATTAAACATCTTACTTCAACGTCCCCTCTACTGCCATACATGTACGGTGTAATCAAGACCCACAAGCCCAATAACCCAGCAAGACCCATCATTAGCTCAGTTGGGTCAATCTCTTATAAACTATCTAAATGGTTAGTTTCTTTACTAAATCCCCTAGTTGGCAACATTTCTAACTCCAATATCAAGAATAATATGGATCTGGTTGATAAACTCAATAACTTACACATTAATCATGATTTTAAACTGGTCAGCTTTGATGTAACGTCACTCTTTACAAAGGTCCCAGTTGATGATTTACTAGAGTTCCTCATAGATTCCCTGGATAACATTTCACTGCCCGTCTCGAAAGACGACTTCATCGAACTCATCAAACTATGTATTAAGGATTGCAAATTCGAATTCAATGGGGAATATTATGCTCAAAAATTTGGTATGGCAATGGGTAATCCACTCTCACCTGTATTAAGCAACCTATATATGGAATTCTTTGAAAAGAAACTATTAAGTAATATTTTACCACCCTCAGCAGTCTGGTTTAGATATGTTGATGATGTATTATGTCTCTGGCCATGTAAGGAGGACCTAAAAGCTTTCCTACCACAACTTAACAACTTAGCCCCCTCGATCAAATTCACTGTGGAATTAGAGCAAGACTGTAAATTGCCATTCCTAGACTGTCTGATACACAGAATAGGTAACACTTTTAAGTTCAGTATTTATAGAAAACCAACTAATGTGTGTTCATACATTCATTATTATTCTGCCCACCATAATAAAGTCAAACAGTCAGTATTTTCAACAATGTTTTTACGTGCCTTGAGAATTTGCAGTCCAGAATTCATCGATGATGAATACAAATATATATATAATATTGGCTCAAACCTTAAATACCCTAGATCTTTCATAGACAAATGCTTAAACATTACTAAGAAAACATTTTATAGAACTGACCCCAAACCCACCCATGACCATAAGAATATCTTAATATTACCATTTCACAAAAATTTCTCACACATTCCTGCACAGCTAAAAACCTGGAACGTCAATGTGGCATTTAAAAACTCATGCACTGTTAAACAAATGTTAATCAAGAACTCCCCAACAACACAATTGGTTGCATTTATAAAGTTCCTTGCAAGGAATGTAATATGTTTTACTTAGGCCAGACAGGTAAAGATCTTGCAACTAGAATTAAACAACACAAATACAGTGTTAGGACAGGCCAGGAATCCAATGCTCTGTTTGTTCATTTAAGGGATAACAAGCATTGCATTGACTGGGATAATGCCTCCCCAATATTACCATGTAATTCAATTGATAGTAGGAACATCATAGAATCTAGTCTTATTAAACATACCGAAGCATTCAACATGAATTTGAGTAGCGGCATGTACAAGCTGGACAATTTTGTAATTAAGAAGATTTGTGATCAGGTGAGAAGGCCGGGTCACTTGACCATCTGACCTGACCACCGACCGTTGTGTGCTATTTAAAGATTAGTAGGGTCATTACCTAATACCTGACCATTGTGGACCTGGTCTCACCCTCCTCTGTATATATACACCTTGATTTGTATTACTCTCTAGTCTGTACTCACCCCTGAAGATGTGAATTACACGAAAGC
>NW_024752951.1:0-13745 GCF_018991925.1 Homarus americanus | reverse complement strand
TGACCCGGGGTATGAGGGCCGGGCACCTTTTCAGTGCTCTGACCCGGGGTGTGAGGGCCGGGCACCCCTTCAATGACATGAACGGAGTGTGTGGGCCGGGCACCCTTTCGGTGCATATGACCCGGCGTGTGAGGGCCGGTCACTCCTTCCAGTGCCATGACCCGGGGTGTGAGGGCCGGGCACCCCTTCAGCACCATGACCCGTGGTGTGAGGGCCGGGCACCCCTTCAGAGCCATGAACCGGGGTGTGAGGGCCGAGCTCCCCTTCAGTGCCATGACCCGGGGTGTGAGGGCCGGGCACCCTTTCAGAGTCGTGAACCTGGGTGTGAGGGCCGGGCACCCCATAAGTGCCATGAAATGGTCATGTAAATGCCGGACACCCATACAGTGCTTTGAACCAGGGTGTGAGTGTCGGGCACCCCTTCACATGTCCCGGGGTGTCAGGGCTGGGCACCCCTCCAGCACGATGACCCGGGGTGTGAGGGCCGGGCACCGCTTCAGTGCCATGACCCGGGGTGTGAGGGCCGGGAACCCCTTGAGTGCCATGAACAGGGGTGTGAGGGCCGGGCACCCCTTCAGTGCCATGAACCAGGGTGTGAGGGCCAGGCACCCCTTCAGTGCTGTGACCCGGGGTGTGAGGGCCGGGCACCCATTTAGGTCTATAACCAGGGGTGTGAGGGCCGGGCACACCTTCAGTGCCATGGCCAGGGGTGTGACGGCCGGGAACCCCTTCAGTGACATGACCCGGGGCGTCAGGGCCGGGGTCCCCTTCAGTGCCATGAGCCGGGGTGTGAGGGCCCTGGGCTCGATTTCAGTGCCATGAATCGGGGTGTGAGGGCCGGGCACCCCTCCAGCACCATGACCAGGGGTATGAGGGCCGGGCACCCCTTCAGTGCTATGACCCTGGGTGTGAGGGCCGGGCACCCATTCAGTGACATGACGCGGGGTGTGAGGGCCGGGCACCCCTTCAATGACATGAACGGAGTGTGTGGGCCGGGTACCCTTTCGGTGCCATGACCCGGCGTGTGAGGGCCGGGCACCCTTTCAGTGCCATGAATCGGGGTGTGATGGCCGGACCCCCCTTCAGCTCCATGACCCGGGATGTGAGGGCCGCGCACCCCTCCAGAACCATGGCCTGGGGTGTAAGGGCCGGGCACCCTTCCAGCACCATGGCCTGGGGTGTGAGGGCCGGGCACCCCTTCAGTGTCATCACCCGGGTGTGTCAGGACCTGACACCCCTCCAGCACCATGAATCGGGGTGTGAGGGCCGGGCACCCTTTCAGTGCCATGAATCGGGGTGTGAGGGCTGGACACCACGTTAGGTACATGACCAGTGGTGTGAGGGCCGGGCAAACCTTCAGTGCCATGGCCAAGGGTGTGAGGGCCGGGCACCTCATCAGTGCCATGACCCGGTGTGTGAGGTCTGGGCACCCTTCCAGTGACATGACCCGGGGTGTGAGGGCCGGGCACCCTTTCAGTGACATGAAACGGGGTGTGGGGGCAGGGCATCCCTACAGTCTTACAAACCATTGTGTGAGGGCCGGGCACCCCTTCACAAGACCCGGGGTGTAAGGGCCGGGTACCCCTTCAGCACCATGACCCGGGGTGTGAGGGCCAGGCACCCCTTCAGTGCCACGACCCGGAGTGTGAGAGCTGGGCACCCCTTCAGTGACATGACCCGGGGTGTGAGGGCCGGGCACCCTTTCAGTGACATGACCCGGGGTGTGAGGGCCGGGCACCCATCCAGCAACATGGCCTGGGGTGTTAGGGCCGGGCACCCCTTCAGTGTAATGACCCGGGTGTGTCAGGGCCTGACACCCCTCCAGCACCATGGCCCGGGGTGTGAGGGCCGGGCACCCTTCCATTGCCATGAATCCGGGAGTGAAGCCGGGCACCACTTTAGGTACATGACCAAGGGTTTGAGGGCCGGGCAAACCTTCAGTGCCATGGCCTGGGGTGTGAGGGCCGGGCACCTCATGAGTGCCATGAAACGGGGTGTGAGGGCCAGGCACCGATACAGTGCTGTAAACCGGGGTGTGAGGGCCGGGCATACCTTCACATGACTCGGGGTGTGACGGTCGGGCACCCCTTCAGCACCATGACCTGGGGTGTGAGGGCCGGGCTCGATTTCAGTGTCATGAATCGTGGTGTGAGGGCCGGGGACCCCTCCAGCACCATGACCCGGGGTATGAGGGTCGGGCACCCCTACAGTGCTATGACCCGGGGTGTGAGGGCCGGGCACCCGTTTAGTTCTATGACCATGGGTGTGAGGGCCGGGCACACCTTCAGTGCCATGGCCAGGGGTGTGACGGCCGGGCACCGCTTTTTTGCCATGACCCGGGGTGTGAGGGCTAGGAACCCCTTCAGTGTCATGACCCGGTGTGTCAGGGCCAGACACCCTTTCAGTGACATGACCCGGGGTATGAGCGCAGGGCACCCCTCCAGCACCATGGCCTGGGGTGTGAGGGCCGGGCACCCCTTCAGTGTCATGACCCGGGTGTGTCAGGGCCAGACACCCCTCCAGCACCAGGGCCCGGTGTGTGAGGGCCGGGCACCCTTCCAGTGCCATGAAACGGAAGTGAGGGCCGGGCACCCCTTTAGTGACATGACCCGGGGTGTGAGGGCCGGGCACCCCTTCAGTGCCATGGCAAGGGGTGTGAGGGCCGGGCACCTTATCAGTGCCATGACCCGGGGTGTGAGTGCCAGGCACCCCTTCAGTGAATGACCCGGAGTGTGAGAGGTGGGCACCCCTTCAGTGATATGACCCGGGGTGTGAGGGCCGGACACCCTTTCAGTGACATGACCCCGGGTGTGAGGGCCGGGCACCCCTCCAGTACCATGGCCTGGGGTGGGAGGGCGTGGCACCCTTCCAGTACCATGAAACGGAAGTGAGGGACGGGCACCACTTTAGGTACATGACCAGGGGTGTGAAGGCCTGGCAAACCTTCAGTGCCATGGCCAGGGGTGTGAGGGCCGGGCACCTCATCAGTGCCATGACCGGGGGTGTGAGAGCCGGGCAACCCTCCAGCATTATAGCCTGGGGGTGTGAGGGCCGGGAACCCCTTCAGTGACAAGACCCGGGGCGTCAGGGCCGGGCTCCCCTTCAGTGCCATGAGCCGGGGTGTGAGGGCCGGGCACCCCGTCAGTGCCATGAATCGGTGTGTGAGGGCCGGGCACCGCTTCAGCACCATGACCCGGGGTGTGAGGGCCGGGCTCGATTTCAGTGCCATGAATCGGGGTGTGAGGGCCGGGCACCCCTCCAGCACCATGACCAGGGGTATGAGGGCCGGGCACCCCTTCAGTGCTATGACCCGGGTGTGAGGGCCGGGCACCCATTCAGTGACATGAGCCGGGGGGTGAGGGCCGGGCACCCCTTCAATGACATGAACGGAGTGTGTGGGCCGGGCACCCTTTCAGTGACATGATCCGGGGTGTGAGGACCGGGCACCCCTTCAATGACATGAACGGAGTATGTGGGCCGGGCACCCTTTCGGTGCCATGACCCGGCGTGTGAGGGCCGGTCACTCCTTCCAGTGCCATGACCCGGGGTGTGAGGGCCGGGCACCCCTTCAGCACCATGACCCGTGGTGTGAGGGCCGGGCACCCCTTGAGAGCCATGACCCGGGGTGTGAGGGCCGGGCACCCCATAAGTGCCATGAAATGGTCGAGTGAATGCCGGACACCCATACAGTGCTTTGAACCAGGGTGTGAGGGTCGGGCACCCCTTCACATGTCCCTGGGTGTCAGGGCTGGGCACCCCTCCAGCACGATGGCCCGGGGTGTGAGGGCCGGGCACCGCTTCAGTGCCATGACCCGGGGTGTGAGGGCCGGGAACCCCTTGAGTGCCATGAACAGGGGTGTGAGGGCCGGGCACCCCTTCAGTGCCATGAACCAGGGTGTGAGGGCCGGGCACCCCTTCAGAGCCATGACCCGGGGTGTGATGGCCGAGCTCCCCTTCAGTGCCATGACCCGGGGTGTGAGGGCCGGGCACCCTTTCAGAGTCGTGAACCAGGGTGTGAGGGCCAGGCACCCCTTCAGTGCTATGACCCGGGGTGTGAGGGCCGGGCACCCATTTAGGTCTATAACCAGGGGTGTGAGGGCCGGGCACACCTTCAGGGCCATGGCCAGGAGTGTGACGGCCGGGCACCGCTTCAGTGCCATGACCCGGGGTGTGAGGGCCGGGAACCCCTTCAGTGACAAGACCCGGGGCGTCAGGGCCGGGCTCCCCTTCAGTGCCATGAGCCGGGGTGTGAGGGCCGGGCACCCCGTCAGTGCCATGAATCGGTGTGTGAGGGCCGGGCACCGCTTCAGCACCATGACCCGGGGTGTGAGGGCCGGGCTCGATTTCAGTGCCATGAATCGTGGTGTGAGGGCCGGGCACCCCTCCAGCACCATGACCAGGGGTATGAGGGCCGGGCACCCCTTCAGTGCTATGACCCCGGGTGTGAGGGCCGGGCACCCATTCAGTGACATGAGCTGGGGGGTGAGGGCCGGGCACCCCTTCAATGACATGAACGGAGTGTGTGGGCCGGGCACCCTTTCAGTGACATAATCCGGGGTGTGCGGACCGGGCACCCCTTCAATGACATGAAATGAAAGAGCAGGGCCGGGCACTTTCTGGTGCTATGACCCGGGGCGTCAGGGCCGGGCACCCCTTCAGGGCCATGACCCGGGGTGTGACGGCCGGGCACCCTTTCAGCTCCATGACCCGTGGTGTGAGGGCCGGGAACCGCTTCAACTCCATGACCTGGGGGGTGAGGGCCGGGCAACCTTTTAGCTCCATGACCCGGGGTGTGAGGTTCGTGCACCCCTTTAGTGACATGACCCGGGGTGTGATGTCCGGGCACCCCTTCAGCTCCATGACCCGGGTAGGGCTGGCACCCCTTAAGTGCCATGAAACGGGTGTGAGGGTCGGGCACCCCTTCATGTCCCTGGGGTAATAGGGCTGGGCACCCCTCCAGAACCATGACCCGGGGTGTGAGGGCCGAATACACCTTCGTGCCATGGCCAGGGGTGTGACGGCGGGGCACCGCTTCAGTGCCATGACCCGGGGTGTGAGGGCCGGGAACCCCTTCAGTGCCATGAACCGGGGTGTGAGTGCCGGGCACCCTTTCAGTGCTGTGAACCGGGGTGTGAGGCCCAGGCACCCCTTCAGTGCTATGAACCGGGGTGTGAGGGCCGGGCACCCGTTTAGTTCTATGACCAGGGGTGTGAAGGCCGGGCACACCTTCAGTAACATGGCCAGGGGTGTGACGGCCGGGCACCGCTTCAGTGCCATGACCCGGGGTGTGAGGGCCGGGAACCCCTTCAGTGACAAGACCCGGGGCGTCAGGGCCGGGCTCCCCTTCAGTGCCATGAGTCGGGGTGTGAGGGCCGGGCACCCCTTCAGTGCCATGAAACGGGGTGTGAGGACAGGGCACCCCTACAGTGCTGTGAACCGGGGTGTGAGGGCCGGGCACCCCTTCACATGACTCGGGGTGTGAGGGCCGGGCACCCCTTAATGCCATGAATCTGGGTGTGAGGGCCGGGCACCCCTTCAGCACCATGACCCGGGGTGTGAGGGCCGGGCTCGATTTCAGTGCCATGAATCAGGGTGTGAGGGCCGGGCACCCCTCCAGCACCATGACCCGGGGTATGAGGGCCGGGCACCCCTTCAGTGCTATGACCCGGGGTGTGAGGGCCGGGCACCCTTTCAGTGACATGATCCGGGGTGTGAGGACCGGGCACCCCTTCAATGACATGAACGGAGTGTGTGGGCCGGGCACCCTTTCGGTGCCATGACCCGGCGTGTGAGGGCCGGTCACTCCTTCCAGTGCCATGACCGGGGGTGTGAGGGCCGGGCACCCCTTCAGCACCATGACCCGTGGTGTGAGGGCCGGGCACCCCTTCAGAGCCATGTCCCGGGGTGCGAGGGCCGAGCTCCCCTTCAGTGCCATGACCCGGGGTGTGAGGGCCGGGCACCCTTTCAGAGTCTTGAACCTGGGTGTGAGGGCCGGGCACCCCATAAGTGCCATGAAATGGTCGTGTGAATGCCGGACACCCATACAGTGCTTTGAACCAGGGTGTGAGGGTCGGGCACCCCTTCACATGTCCCGGGGTGTCAGGGCTGGGCACCCCTCCAGCACGATGACCCGGGGTGTGAGGGCCGGGCACCGCTTCAGTGCCATGACCCGGGGTATGAGGGCTGGGAACCCCTTGAGTGCCATGAACAGGGGTGTGAGGGCCGGGCACCCCTTCAGTGCCATGAACCAGGGTGTGAGGGCCAGGCACCCCTTCAGTGCTATGACCCGGGGTGTGAGACCCGGGCACCCATTTAGGTCTATAACCAGGGGTGTGAGGGCCGGGCACACCTTCAGTGCCATGGCCAGGGGTGTGACGGCCGGGAACCCCTTCAGTGATAAGACCCGGGGCGTCAGGGCCGGGCTCCCCTTCAGTGCCATGAGCCGGGGTGTGAGGGCCCTGGGCTCGATTTCAGTGCCATGAATCGGGGTGTGAGGGCCGGGCACCCTTCCAGCACCATGACCAGGGGTATGAGGGCCGGGCACCTTCAGTGCACTACTTGACCCAGGGGTGTGGTGGGCACCCATTCAGTGACATGACCCAGGGGTGTGAGGCCCAGGCACCCCTTCAGGCATGAACAGTGTGTGGGCCGGGCACCCTTTCAGTGCCATGAATCGGGGTGTCATGGCCGGGCCCCCCTTCAGCTCCATGACCCGGGATGTGAGGGCCGGGCACCCCTCCAGAACCATGGCCTGGGGTGTGAGGGCCGGGCACCCTTCCAGCACCATGGCCAGGGGTGTGAGGGCCGGGCACCCCTTCAGTGTCATCACCCGGGTGTGTCAGGACCTGACACCCCTCCAGCACCATGAATCGGGGTGTGAGGGCCGGGCACCCTTTCAGTGCCATGAATCGGGGTGTGAGGGCTGGACACCACGTTAGGTACATGACCAGTGGTGTGAGGGCCGGGCAAACCTTCAGTACCATGGCCAAGGGTGTGAGGGCCGGGCACCTCATCAGTGCCATGACCCGGTGTGTGAGGTCTGGGCACCCTTCCAGTGACATGACCCGGGGTGTGAGGGCCGGGCACCCTTTCAGTGACATGAAACGGGGTGTGGGGGCAGGGCATCCCTACAGTCTTACAAACCATTGTGTGAGGGCCGGGCACCCCTTCACAAGACCCGGGGTGTAAGGGCCGGGTACCCCTTCAGCACCATGACCCGGGGTGTGAGGGCCAGGCACCCCTTCAGTGCCACGACCCGGAGTGTGAGCTGGGCACCTTCAGTGACATGACCCGGGGTGTGAGGGCCAGAGCACCCTTTCAGTGACATGACCGGGGTGGCAAGACCCAGGCACCCATCCAGCAACATGGCCTGGGGTGTTAGGGCCGGGCACCCCTTCAGTGTAATGACCCGAGTGTGTCAGGGCCTGACACCCCTCCAGCACCATGGCCCGGGGTGTGAGGGCCGGGTACCCTTCCAGTGCCATGAATCGGGGAGTGAAGCCGGGCACCACTTTAGGTACATGACCAGGGGTTTGAGGGCCGGGCAAACCTTCAGTGCCATGGCCTGGGGTGTGAGGGCCGGGCACCTCACCAGTGCCATGACCCGGGGTGTGAGGGCCGGGCACCCATTCAGTGCCATGAAACGGGGTGTGAGGGCCAGGCACCCATACAGTGCTGTGAACCGGGGTGTGAGGGCCGGGCACACCTTCACATGACTCGGGGTGTGACGGCCGGGCAGCCCTTCAGTGCCATGAATCGGGGAGTGAGGGCCGGGCACCCCTTCAGCACCATGACCTGGGGTGTGAGGGCCGGGCTCGATTTCAGTGCCATGAATCGTGGTGTGAGGGCCGGGGACCCCTCCAGCACCATGACCCGGGGTATGAGGGCCGGGCACCCCCTACAGTGCTATGACCCGAGGTGTGAGGGCCGGGCACCCTTTCAGTGACATGACCCGGGGTGTGAGGGCCGAGCACCCCTTCAATGACATGAACGGAGTGTGTGGGCCGGGCACCCTTTCGGTGCATATGACCCGGCGTGTCAGGGCCGGTCACTCCTTCCAGTGCCATGACCCGGGGTGTGAGGGTGGGGCACCCCTTCAGCCCTATGACCCGGGGTGTGAGGGCCGGGCACCCGTTTAGGTCTATGACGATGGGTGTGAGGGCCGGGCACACCTTCAGTGCCATGGCCAGGGGTGTGACGGCCGGGCACCGCTTTTTTGCCATGACCCTGAGTGTGAGGGCTGGGAACCCCTTCAGTGTCATGACCCGGGTGTCAGGGCCCAGACACCTTTCAGTGACATGACTCGGGGAGGTATGAGGGCGGGCACCCTCCAGCACCATGGCCTGGGTTGTGAGGGCCGGGCACCCCTTCAGTGTCATGACCCGGGTGTGTCAGGGTCTGACAGCCCTCCAGCACCATGTCCCGGGGTGTGAGGGCCGGGCACCCTTCCAGTGCCATGAAACGGGATGTGAGGGCCGGGCACCAAATTATGTACATGACCAGGGGTGTGACAGCCGGGCAAACCTTCAGTGTCATGACCCGGGTGTGTCAGGGCCTCACACCCCTACAGCACCATTGCCCGGGCTGTGAGGGCGAGGCACCCTTTCAGTGCCATGAATCGGGGTGTGAGGGCCTGGCCCCACTTTAGGTACATGACCAGGGGTGTGAAGGCCGGGCAAACCTTCAGTGCCATGGCCAGGGGTGTGAGGGCCAGGCACCTCTTCAGTGCCATGACCCGGGGTGTGAGGGCCGGGCACCCCTTCCTTGACATGACCCGGGGGTGTGAGGGCCGGGCACCCCTTCAGTAACATGACCAGGGGTGTGAGGCTCGGGCACCCCTTCAGTGACATGACCCAGGGTGTGACGCCGGGCACCCCTTCAGCACCTTGACCCAGGGTGTGAGGGTGGGCACCCCTTCAGTGCCATGACACGGGGTGTGAGGCCCGGGCTCCCATTCAGTGCCATGACCCGGAGTGTGAGGGACGGGCACCCCTTCAGTGACATGACCCAGGGTGTGAGGGCCGGGCACCCCATAAGTGACATGAACCAAGGTGTTAGGGCCGGGCACCCTTTCAGTGTCATGAAACGGGGTTGTGAGGGCCGGGCACCCCTTCACATGACCCGGGGTGTAAGGGCCGGGCACCCCTTCAACACCATGATCCGGGGTTTGAGGGCCAGGCAGCCCTTCAATGCCATGACCAGGAGTGTGAGAGCTGGGCACCCCTTCATTGACATGACCCGGGGTGTGAGTGCCGGGCACCCATACAGTGCTTTGAACCAGGGTGTGAGGGCCGGGCACCCCTTCACATGACCCGGGGTGTCAGGGCCGGGCACCCCTCCAGCACCATGACCCGGGGTGTCAGGGCGGGGCACCCCATTAGTGACAGGAACCCTAGTGTTAGGGACAGGCACCCCTTCAGTGTCATGAAACGGGGTGTGGGAGCAGAACACCCCTACAGTGTAATGAACCGGGGTGTGAGGGCCGGGCACCCCTTCACATGACCCGGGGTGTAAGGGCCAGGCACCCCTTGAACACCATGACCCGGGGTGTGAGGGCCAGGCACCCCTTCAATGCCATGACCCGGGGTGTGAGGGCCGGGCTCCCCTTCAGTGCCATGACCCGGAGTGTTAGAGCTGGGCACCCCTTCAGTGACATGACCCGGGGTGTGAGGGCCGGGCACCCTTTCAGTGACATGACCCGGGGTGTGAGGGCCGGGCACCCCTTGAGCACTATGTCCCGGGATGTGAGGGCCGGGCATCCCTTCAGTGCCATGACCCGGGGTGTGAGGGCCGGGCTCCCTTTCAGTGCCATGACCCGGAGAGTGAGGGCCGGTCACCCCTTCAGTGACATGACCCGGGGTGTGAGGGCCGGATACCCTTTCAGTGTCATGAACCTGGGTGTGAGGGCCGGGCACCCCTTCACATGACCCAGGTTGTCAGGGCCGGGCACCCCTCCAGCACCATGACCCGGGGTGTGAGGGCCAGGCACCCCTTCAGTGCCATGACCCGGAGTGTGAGGGCCGGGCACCCTTTCAGTGACATGACCCGGGGTGTGAGGGCAGGGCGCCCCTCCAGCACGATGACCCGGGGTGTGAGGGCCAGGCACCCTTCAGTGCTATGAACTGGAGTGTGAGGGCTGAACCCTTTCAGTGACATGACCTGGGGGAGGGCAGGGCACCTCCAGCACCATGGCTCTGGGGTGTGAGGGGCCTGGCACCCTCTTTCAGTGACATGACCCAGAGGGAGTTGGGCACCCCTCCAGCACCATGGCCCGGGGTGTGAGGGCCTGGCACCCTTTCAGTGACATGACCCGGATGTGTTAGGGCCTGACACCCCTCCAGCACCATGGCCTGGAGTGTGAGGGCCGGGCACCCTTTCAGTGCCATGAATCGGGGTGTGAGGGCCGGGCACCACTTTAGGTACATGACCAGGGGTGTGAGGGCCGGGCTAAGCTTCAGTGCCATGTCCAGGGCTGTGAATGCCGGGCACCTCATTAGTGCCATGACCCGGGGTGTGAGGGCCGGGCACCCCTTAAGTGCCATGAAACGGCGTGTGAGTGCCGAGCACCCATACAGTGCTTTGAACCAGTGTGTGAGGGTCGAGCACCCCATTACAAGACCCGGGGTGTCAGGGCTGGGCACCCCTCCAGCACCATGACCCGGAGTGTGAGGGCCGGGCACCCCATAAGTGACATGAACCGGGGTTTTAGGGCCGGGCACCCCTTCAGTGACATGAAACGGAGTGTAGGGGCAGGGCACCCCTACAGTGTTATGAACCGGGGTGTAAGGGCCGGGCACCCTTTCACATGACCCGGGGTGTGAAGGCCGGGCACTACTTCAGTGACATGACCCGGGGTGTGAGGGCCGGGCACCCCTCCAGCACCATGACCCAGGGTATGAGGGCCGGGCACCCCTTTAGTGCTATGACCCGGGGTGTGAGGGCCGGGCACCACTTTAGGTACATGACCAGGGGTGTGAGGGCCGGGCAAAGCTTCAGTGTCATGGCCAGGGGTGTGAGGCCGGGCACCTCATCAGTGTCATGACCCGGGGTGTGAGGGCCGGGCACCACTTCAGTGACATGACCCCGGGTGTGAGGGCCGGGCACCTTTTTAGTGCTATGACCCGGGGTGTGAGGGCCGCGCACCACTTTAGGTACATGACCAGGGGTGTGAGGGCCGGGCAAACCTTCAGTGCCATGGCCAGGGTTGTGAGGGCCGGGAACCTCATCAGTGCCATGACCCGGGGTGTGAGGGCCGGGCACCACTTCAGTGACATGACCCGGGGTGTGAGGGCCGGGCACCACTTCAGTGACATGACCCGGGGTGTGAGGGCCGGGCACCCCTTTAGGTCCATGACCCGGGGTGTGAGGGCCGGGCACCCCCTTCAGCACCACGACCCGGGGTGTGAGGGCCGGGCTCCCCTTTAGTGCCATGACCCGGGGTGTGAGGGCTGGGCACCCTTCAGTGACATGACCAAGGGTGTGAGGACCGGGCACCCGTTCAGTGCCATGAATAGGGGTGTGATGTCCGGGCACCCCTTCATCTCCATGACCCGGTATGTGAGGGCCGGGCACCCCTCCAGCACCATGGCCCGGGGTGTGAGGGCCGGGCACCCTTTCAGTGACATTACCCGGGGTGTGAGGGCCAGGCACCCCTACAGCACCATGGCCTAAGGAGGGCCGTGCACCCCTTCAGTGTCATGACCAGGGTGTGTCAGGGCCTGACACCCCTCCAGCACCATGGCCCGTGGTGTGAGGGCCGGGCACCCTATCAGTGCCATGATTCGGGGTGTGATGGCCGGGCACCGCTTCAGCTCCATGACCCGGTATGTTTGGGCCGGGCACCCCTCCAGCACCATGGCCCGGGGTGTGAGGCCCGGGCACCCCTCCAGCACCATGGCCCGGGGTGTATGGGACGGGTACCCCTTCAGTGTCAAGAACCGGGGTGTCAGGGCCGGACACCCCTCCAGCACCATGGCCCAGGGTGTGACGGCCGGGCACCGCTTCAGTGCCATGACCCAAGGTGTGAGGGCCGAGCACCCCTTCAGTGCCATGAGCCGGGTTGTGAGGGCCGGGCACGCCTTTAGTGCCATGAAACGGGGTGTGTGGGCCGGGCACCCTTTCAGTGCCATGACCCGGTGTGTGAGGGTCGGTCATTCCTTCAGTGCCATGACCCGGGGTGTGAGGGCCAGGCACCCCTTTAGTGCTATGATCCGGGGTGCGATTGCCGGGCACCACTTTAGGTACATGACCAGGGGGTGTGAGGGCCAGGCACCCTTTCAGTGACATGACCCGGGGTGTGAGGGCCGGGCACCCCTCCAGCACCATGGCCTGGGGTGTGTGGGCCGGGCACCCCTTCAGTGTCATGACCCGGGTGTGCCAGGGCCGGGCACCACGTTAGGTACATGACCAGGGGCGTGAGGGCCGGGCAAACCTTCAGTGCCATGGCCAGGGGTGTGAGGGCCGGGCACCTCATCAGTGCCATGACCCGTGGTGTGAGGGCCGGGCACCACTTCAGTGACATGACCCTGGGTGTGAGGGCCGGGCACCCCTTCAGCACCATGACCCGGGGTGTGTGGGCCGGGCTCCCCTTCAGTGCCATGACCCGGGGTGTGAGGGCTGGGCACCCTTCAGTGACATGACCATGCGTGTGAGGACCGGGCACCCCTTCAGTGACAGGACCCGGGGTGTGAGGGCCGGGCACCCCTTCATCTCCATGACCCGGTATGTGAGGGCAGACGTACATCAGTGTCATGAAGGCAGGGTGTGGGGCGGAACCCTATAGTCATTATGAACAGAAGTGTGAGGGCCATGCACCCTTCACAAGACCCGGGGTGTCAGGGCTGGGCACCCCTTCAGCACCATGACCCGGGGTGTTAGGGCCACGCACCCCTTCAGTGCCATGACCCGGAGTGTGTGAGCTGGGCACCCCTTCAGTGACATGACCCGGGGTGTGAGAGACGGGCACCCTTTCAGTGACATGACCCGGGGTGGTCAGGCACCCTCAGCACCATGACCCTGGCTGAGGGCCGGGCACCCCGCTTTCAGTGACATGACCCGGGGTGTGGTCAGGCCCCTCCTTTCCTTGACCAGGGGTGCTTGAGGCCAGGCACCCGCTCCAGTGCCATGAATCAGGGGGTGTGAGGCCCAGGCACCAATCCAGCACCATGGCCCGGGGTGTGAGGGCAGGACACCCCTTCAGTGACATGACCCGGGGTGTGACGGCCGGGCACCCCTTCAGTAACATGACCCGGGGTGTGAGGGCCGGGCACCCCATCAGCACCATGACCCGGGGTGTGAGGGCCGGGCACCGCTTCAACACCATGACCCGGGGTGTAAGGGCCAGGGACCCCTTCAGTGCCATGACCCGGTGTGTGAGAGCTGGGCACCCCTCCAGCACCATGACTTGGGTTGTGAGGGCCGGGCACCCCTTTATTGCCATGACCCGGGGTGTGAGGGCCGGGCACCCCTTCAGTGTCATGAATCGGGGTGTGAGGGCCGGGCACCCCTTTACATGACCTGGGGTGTGAGGGTCGGGCACCCCTTCAGTGTCATGACACGGGTGTGTCAGGGCCTGACACCCCTCCAGTTCCATGGCCCGCGGTGTGAGGGCCGGGCACCCTTTCAGTGCCATGAATCGGGGTGTGAGGGCCGGGCACCACTTTAGGTACTTGACCAGGGGTGTGAGGGCCGGGCAAAGCTTCAGTGCCATGTGGGGGTGTGAGGGCCGGTCACCCCTTCAGTGACAT
>NW_024752950.1:0-12282 GCF_018991925.1 Homarus americanus | reverse complement strand
TACTTTTATCCTTCGCCACTGAATGGCTTGTTAGTCAAGCCATGATTTGTCACGACTCTTTTCCTTTATATTCTTTCACCAAAAGGTCTGTATTCTGCTAGTCGCCCTCAGGCCAGTTGATACCCTCATCTCTTCCCTCATCCCATTGTAATTTCCCTTGTAATATTTGCACCTTGGCCTGTGGCCTTATCCTGAACTAGGTAACAGTTAGAGAAATCTGAATAACCAACACTGTATAGTGACCCCTAGTGCCAACTAGGGCAAAGATGTTCAATTTAGCCCTATCTCCCTCCTCGTTTGTTATGATGAGGTCCGTCAAGCAGGTGTTTGCTCCCCTCTGTAATGTATGTCGGTCTCTCACATATTGGAACAGAAAATTATCTCTCAAGTTTCTACAAAAAAGTAGCAGGATTATTCAAGTCATTGGGGTTGACTCGTTTTCTCCAGTCGATGTCGCCATAGTTAAAAGTCCCCCATGATAAGGAGGTGGCTGAGGTTGAGCTTGCTCCGCCGCAGTATTTATTAAGGATTCTTAAATTCCTTTGGATTTAGTGGAGGCCCCAGTTCGAGGATCTGTAGATACACCCGGCAATAAAAGCCAAGTCCTTCCTTTAATTTAATTTTACACCACTTGGACTCTTCAAAACATCCTCTCCTGCTGCCCTCGCCTGGCTGGCTCTGGAGTCTTTTGCCTAGCCGTGAATAACCCACACCCTCCTGCTGGGATTCTTGAGTTAGGTTCGTAAATGGTCATATCAGCAATACTGAACTCACATTCCTCTGGGTCGATTCTCTGTTCTTGTACAACAGTTCTACAAGCTCCTACAATATCTGGTTGGTGTGCTCTTAGTAGTGTTCCAAACTCCTCCTCTTATCAAGGAACGATATGGGGTATTGAGTGTACACATGACATTCAAGCCAGAAATTTTGTTCTCGACGTCTCTTAGTAATAAACCGCTCACCCACATTCTCCAGAAGCACAGCATTTTGCTAAGTACACTGTATTTTGCAGGGTGTGGTTAAAAATTTCATTGTTTACACGGCGCTCGTTCCTCCTGTCAGTAGGCTGAGCTGGTGCGCCTCCCGGAGTGGGGGTTGAGTGGGTGAGGTGCACTGCTGCCCCTGGCTGTCGCCCGGCACTTGTTTCCTACCCCTCCCCTGAGTATAACCCCATGTGCACCTGTCCCCGTTCCTCCTCGACTCCTCCCTCTTCTGCTTCCAAGTCAGCAGGAAGCCTGTAATGCTATTCCTCTGCATTACCCGTGCGGTCTGGGTAGATCATACATCCCGAAATGCCTCGCTCCTTGCTAAGTTTTTGCCTGCGGGATAAACGCATTTTCCTCCTCACTCCCTAATAGTGATCCTGAGGCGCAGCTTAGCCCCTGCTTGTCAGTCTCCTCACATCCTGAGGTTGCTGGAATCTTCAATAACTCTGTGCAAATATTTTGAAACAGCACCTTGTCGTGTGTTTCCTTACTCACATTCCTCTGCCTGGCCTCTGGGACTCCAAAAACTATTACATTGTTCCTGCGCTGGAGCCGTTCCTGGTGTCCTCCTCTCTCCCCAAACAATAGGTGCGTTAATTTTCATTTCTTCGACACACTTTTCAAGTCCCAATCTGCTGTAGAACCTGTACTGATTCTGCTACTCCGCCCTCCCCAATGGCCTCCTAATACCGTCAGCACCAACTCCTCTTAGTAACCACACTCCATTCTATTAGCTACTTCCTCAGTCTTATCAGATCTCTTTCTCAACTTGCTCCAGTTTAATCAACCAACAGGGCTCCTGCTTCATCTATTTTCGTCCCTAGAGAACTCGTTCCATATGAGATTACAATCCTTCATTCACCCCTTGACTATGCAGCAGAGACAATACCAGCAACACCATCAAGCTTCTGACGATTCAATAACCTCCTAAACTGCTGCATTAGTTAGGCCTGCATCCTCCCATATCCGACGTCTCCCTACAGTAAACACATATCAAACTCACAGATTTATTGTTGTTCAGCCAGAAGTGCAAACCACAGACTATGCATAAATCACACCTATTTCAAAGAAAATAAAAGAAAAAAAGTGCTTGCTACTCTCTATTTTACTATGAATTGTCATCTGCAGCATGCCTATATCTCCCCTGTAAATAATTGTATTGTAAGGCACAAGTTTCAGTCTCCAGAAAACACACAATCAACATAAAATTTATACTGCTGGTCCACTGATGTGGGTAGTTGTACCTCATGAATACTGATGTATCCTGCTTAGCAGTGTGAGGAGTGTTAACAAGGTACCAATATTGATAAGAATGAGAGGTAAAGTTGTATATCACTATGCAGGTCGTGCTGTGTGCCAGGAAGTAACCTGCTCCCCAGTTTGAGGAAGTAATAATTGGCTGTACTGACCAGCAATCTTGCCGGCGGATGTTTGCACCAGTGTGTTCGTGCTAAGTAGTAATAATGGAAGGACTGACCCTAGCTTTGTTGTATATGCTGTCATAGAATGTTATATTTCACAATGTATTTGAAGCTGAACATTGGTCCTGTTAATAGTATTAAATACGTGTTTGGCTTTGGTGAAGCAGTAAGGACAAGTGGTCTTTGTAATTTTATTTCCCAGTAGTAATGTAAAAAGTGGCCAAGTCTGAGTGAACCCCAAAGAATTGGTTCATGTATTTGTACTAATATAGTATTCCAGGTACTCAACTTCATTTTAAATAAACATCTTTATTGTATGTTGGGATAACTCATTCTCTTGCAGTAGTTGCAGTTGTTTCTTCCCAAATCTTGATACTATTAAATACAATTGAATCCCGTGCCCACAACCCTCGCCATGCCACCACATTTTAAAATTTATATGGTTAAAATTTTATATGCACCCTTCCTCATCATGCTACCACATGATTAGAGGTTAAATGTTATATGTCATGCTACCACATGTTTAAGGGTTAAATGTTACTATATCACTTTATATATGTTTACTTCTTTTTACTTTTTATCCTCTTCATCACTGATGGGCTCGTTAGCTTGTTTAGAGATCGGTCACGTCTCAGTTACTTTTCTCTTTTCTTTTATCCTTAGAGTTTTAATGGTTATCTGTGAGAGAAGAGAAATAGCTAAGGAAATTGACATCTTACAAGGAATAAATAAATGAAAGTAGAAACTGAAAGAAAGAAGTTGGTAAAATATAACAAAAACAAATAGAAAGAAAATAAAAAAGAAAGATTAAACAAGCAAAAGGTAAATAATGCCCACACTCCTACAAATATGGTAGCGGCGGTGAAATTTTATACACAATGGTGTGCAGTGGTAGTGATTGTGTTTTGTATGGGTTTCAATTTAGGAGAAAAATGAATGTTGTGCTGCTATGTTGCTTGAATTCTGTGATTATTACTGGCTAGTAATTTCAAATAACCTAACCTAATAAACAGTTATATTTTCTTAACCATTTCTGTGTACCTAATAACGATTTCCTGCATACCTAATAATATTTATTTAAGTGCCTAATAATTTTTTCCCATAATTTTACAGCATATCAATACAATTCTATGTGAGTTGGGTAAGAACAAATAATTATTTCATAATTTTCAATTTTTTAGATAACAAATATTGAGAAGTTCACATTTTTTTATTATTATTAAGTAATTAATAAAACTACTCTCATACTTTGGAATATACAATTACAGAGACAGATTAAAGCATCTTATTTTGCACTCCTGGAAGACATAGAGTGAAGGGTGATATGATCAAGGTGATTGCTTATAAATGGAAGTCTGGGTTAAACAAGGTGATATAACAAAATTATTCAAACTTTATCAAGTAGGAACTATTGGTTTATAAATTAAGGCAAATTTAATTATTACTGGGCAAGAGATAAACTAGCACTGGTTTACAGATATAAATGATGGATAAGTGGATTTCATTTGCCAAACTTTATCATTAACTCGAACCCTTTGGGTAGCTTCAAATAGACTAGGGTTGGGTGTAAATAGATTACTAGTATGGGTATGTAGGCTACTGCAGTTTCATCATTCTTATGTTTTTATATATTACTTACATGAATTGTTGTAAGTATTAACTACAGAAAATTTTCTTGGGTATACTCTTGATGCAGTATAATAATTGTTGTGACCACGCTGTAATTAAGCCATTGATACTTAAAGGCATTGTGTATGGCAAGTGCGTGAATTATTAAAGACACCAGTACTGCTAGTGGTTCCTCTCTGATATAATATGTCATAGAAATATTTGTATAAAGGTTATACAAAAGTTATTTTGTACTGGCCCAACATTTATTCTGGAGGTGACTTTTATAGATTATAACTAAAACGAAGTACTCAGTTTTCAATTTCTCTGACCATTGAAGTTAGGCACTACACAATTTGATGTCATATTTCCAGTGTTTTTTTTTTGGGGCTCATGATTTTTGTTGGTACTTTTGCAGTGCATATGGTATCAACATTGTCATTATTTGCGATTCACTGTATGTTACAGTGTTTGAAATCAAATATGGGGTATGCTTTTCCTTTTCTATTGATTGTATAAAGGGGGCCTCTTCCGCTGTCACCATTTATAAAGAGGTGGATGTCTTATTAGTCTTTTCTTATTCATTTATCCCCCTGCGGGTAACTTTCAAACTCTTCAACCTGTGTTTTCTTCCATTTCTTAGCCATTCATTTTCTCCATTAGTTCTGTCTAGTTATTTTAATTTCATATAGTTGCTTACCAACCTCTGACCTTTTAGTAGCATGGCGGGGTTTGGGCACACGAGTTCTGTAATTCTGGTATCAAGAATATAGGTAGACAGATACTGAAGGAAAATGATACATAACATATACCTCTAAAAATGGTTTGTTAATATTTCAAATTAGAATTTGGTTAGATAATAAATAACATACAACATACAAGGATCAACTCTTGGCTTTACTCATCTCTTAATTCAATTAGACCTCTAAACTTCTTTATATTCCATTGCGTTTGTACATTTTAAGAACACACCACATAACCTGACTTACATATGACACCTTTACTCGGAACTCCCAGTTGGTAGTACGCTGAATGATGTATACTACAACTACACCAACACAGGTTATTACTAGTAATATCAACTCTATACGGTTCTACTCAACATGGGATAACTATATTTCTACTACTTGTCTGAAATCATGTACCCCAACAATATTCTGGTAGGATTCAGTTGTGGTAGTACATATGAATGATGTGCTCACAACCTACACTATTTGGGTTTATTACTAGTAATATCAATATTTATGGGTTCACTACTCAACATGGGATAACTATATTTCTACTAGTTATCCACAATCCGTTCATTGTACTTTGTACTATACTGCTGCTAACAGAGAAGTACACCAGGGTGTCAAGCGGGCCTCTCTCAATTCAATCGTGCCGAATTAACAAAATCCTCTAAGACAGCCAGCTGTTATGAAGCTACCGGTCCCCGGTAGTTCCCGGATATTCAGCTAACACCCACTCTGTACCTGGAGATGCGATGAGGAAGAGTCACGAACGTCTTAAAAGGTCTAACCTCAACTACATAAATATACATCTGGCAACGATACAGACGATATTTACTTTACTTTAATTATACTTGGTACATGATCATTTCACTATGTTAAAACATGAACACTGATCTTCAAATTCAACTGAGTTAAACTGACTTAACAGGGCGGTTGGACACAAACGTTCTCATACCCGGAGATGCAATGATGAAAATAGCAGCGTGTGAGTGTTCCTCGTGCATTCGTTTATATATGGTCATCTGGTAACTCAGCCATGCGCCAGACATGCCAGAAGGGCTAATCTCACAAACGACTGAAATTTGATTCAACTCAGTCCCTCTACATTCAACTATGAAACTGAGTGTCATGGGTCAGGTGAATTTCTTACATTTTTTGTTACAATCAAATCATAGGATGAGCTTGCCAGGAAAAAGTGAAATGGACATCAAATACACATGCTGTTAACGTCATTCTCACAACATCAGCGGAATTTCAGACAAGGAGACGTGATATATATATAAATGCTACTTTCGTGATACAACTTATATACAAAGTTCTCAACAGTAAGCTTGAATACATAACCTACATCTCCCTCCTCATGCTCATAGTCTTTGTCTTGGCGAACTATCAGTCTAAGTTGCTCCGGCGTCGAGGTGCTGGTTCTCATGAGATGCGTTCTCGTGGGGCAAGCAGCAGGGGGTGGAGCTGGCGGAAAAGCGGCAGTTCGCTCCACCGAAGCCAGACGCTAAATGCCTGATCGCGGCCAGCCGGCGCCCATCCTGCTTACCTTGTCCCCATGTGTAGTCGTGTTGAATTCCTGTCATGACCGTCTGGCGGCTGAAGAGGCGGACGGTCGTCATACGAACGCGAGTGTCTGGGCACGCGATGTGGCAACCTGGCCGGTCGCGGCGCCTCGCTGCGATACCTCGCCCGCCAAAGGCCTTGCCGTGTGCAGGAATGCAAGAAGCCCGGAGAGGGTGACCGCCATGATCTGGGCAGAGGCGTCACCAACGCAGGTGGGAATGCTTACATAACTAAAGGTCGCTGTCAAAACGCCTCACAGTCTATGTTGCTAAAGGAGGCTACCTTGAGGATAAGGAATTGTGAATGTCTTGACACCCAGCCTCAGCATGGCCGTTTGACTGTGGGTAGTGGGAATTGACACGTTGGACTCCCCAATGCTCCAGAATCCTGTGAAGTCCGCCAGGCGTCTGAGGTGCTCTGGAGTGCCGGGAAGTGGCGAATGGTGACGCCCGAACGTAAAATAATCCGTCTGAATTACCGGCGGGCCGACTGAGAGTCGGTTGGCGACAACTGAAAATGTTCCCAGCTGTACTGAAAGAAATCAGCCGACATACGGACGGACTCGAAGGGCCTGATGGGTTTTATTAAATACTTCAAGAAACTCCTGCTGTTGACTGGCTGCACGCAGTGATCTAAACGGCTCTGAGGGCAGACCATAATAGGCGACTAATATCAAACTGATGATACACAGCCTACTTATGCCGGGCGGCAGGTAACCTCTATCCCGATAGCTGTATCGTTATGGCAAAACCGCGACAGCGGAGAGCTGGGCACGACCACATGGGCACCCTGGACGAGGTCCCCCATCTGCGTGAGGTCCTCATATCTTCCATCACAGGCGTGGGGCGTTGTGAGTCTCAAACGGTCGCGAGGCAGGTCACTCACACTCTCCGAGCTGAGTGGAGGGATAAACCGATGCCTCGGTCATTAGTTCCTCAAGGCCAGATCGCTGTCGGTGTAGCAAGGGCTGGGTGCTGGCGAGGATATGTCACGGCCTGCAAAGTAGCGATGTTGCTGTGAGAAACCGGCCTCGGTGCTGAGCATCTAAATCTTCACGTGTCAGACGTGGCTGGGGATTGGGAGGCATCAGGATGCACAACTCTCCTTACCTCTTGACGTAAACCCCAGGCGGTGAAAACGGTAAAATCTCTTCTCTCGTGGGCGCTGGGCGGGTTCGATGGCATCCAGCGAATGGTAGTTAGAATGGGGACCAGGCTGCGTGGTCTGTGATGAGGTCGAAGTGCTATAAACCAATCAAGTAAAACTTGCACTTCGATAAGGCCCATACCACTGCCATCAGCTCCAGTTCGATGGTAGCGTGGCGGACTCAACGCTCGGTGAGGCGAGAGCCACACTGTAAAGGCCAGTACTTTCCTCCACCGTGATAGTCCTGGAAGGCACGTAACCCCGTGCAAGTAGCGAGAAGTGTCTGGAGGACAGTGGGGAGCACTGGGTCCCGAAAGTATGAGATAGAGTGGACTTGACAGGGCCTCCTTACCTTATGAAAAGCGGAGTCGTGGTCAGGGGTCCCCGTAGAAACTCCTCTTCCGAAGGCTCATCAGGGGTGAAGGCCGGCAGCGTACAGAACATCAGGGAGAAAATTCTACCAGCCTAGTTCTGGGCCGCAGAAAGACCTGAGGTCCGTAAAATTTGGCAGGTTTGGCAAATCGCTATGGCGAACTTTCTCGGGTGCCAGCAATACCCATCCGCCCAGAGTCGGTAGCACGAAAGGAACCTGCAGGTGCAGCCAAGGCGAACTTCTCGGCATTCAAGTGATGCGTCGTCCTCACCTAATTGGTACCTCTCGTCGTCTGGCGAAGATGCGTCAGGTAGTTCTCATACGTAGAGAGGGCGTCATCCACTACTGTATGCGCGGTTAGTCACATGGCAAGTGCTATGTCACCCGCGAGACGAAGACGTCTGGCAGCCAGATCTCGAGGCCACGGCAGTGGCGTCCTGGGGCAATGATGAAAGTGATTCATTCATTTGGGTCTCCTTCTTAAGTAGGATCTGCCAGTAACCTGAAGGCGTCATTAATCAAAAAGAAAAAGTACCGTACCTTGGGTCCACCTCCGTATAGCTGCAAAAGGTGTGGGTGGGGTGGGCTGAGACAGGACACCTGGCTATTAAGCTTGAACAAGTCGATGGCAATCCGTACTCCTGGTCTTAGCCACGAGGAATACAGGGATGGCACCCAAGGGGCCAGATTAATTACTAACAAATCACGATAACACCCTGGGCCTTACAGATGGTTCGCCCTTGACTGAATCCTGGTGAGAATCAACCGATCATGTATGATAACATTGCCCCATCTTCAGGTGTATCCTCATGGCGGGTCCGCCATAACTGATGGTGCGGTCCGTGGGGCATCGCCGTCACCGGCATCGTGCCTCCTTCAGGAAGCAGGCCCTTGCGTGAAGAGACGTCTTGCTGAAGGAAGCAGCCGTGACTTAGGTGGGCGGGCGGTTCGCAGGCGGCTCTCAGAAGTGCCAAGTAAACCGTTGACTCCGCGCACCCTGCTGGTGAATGTGCGAGCAGCTGGGATCTGCTGAGAAGTCTCTGGGCGCCGCCTAACTCCTGTAGTACTCCCGCGACGGCGAGGGTGTGGCCGAGGCTGGCTGCCGTCCATCCTTCGTGACACGGGAAAGCCTGTCGCGTGGGTGATCTCCATGAAAGGACCCCACAGCGTCAAAGGCATCTGAGAACGTCGGCATTGTAGTACTGCAGCTCGGTGGTCCCAGGTCGCGTTGGAGGCCCCAGTTTCTGGAGGTGCTTCAGGCTATCACCGGTATCGAGCCAGGCGCCTCGATGTGACCCGACACATCACCGTGTAACCAATGGTGGGGAAGGGTAGCCCTGGGGCGTGGTCGATTCCACCCTCCTAATGTGACATGTGCCTGCTGCTTGGGGCTCGTGGGCCATCTGAAGGGGGGCTCGCGTCGAACCGCGAGGGAAGTCTTCCACTTTTCTCCTCGTCCTAAAGGCTTTTGGGCTTGGTTTGGCGGCAACACGTAGCCGTAGTGTCCATAGCGACCTGGGCATTTGGCCTTGCTTCATTGCAGGGCACCTGTCTGTATGTTCCGACCAGTCATATACGGTCCACATCCACGACCGTGGTAAGCATTTATGGCATGTCTGCAGGGCCATGCTGCTTTTACTGGCTACCATCTCTCCTCGTCTCAGGCTTTTGGGCTTGGTTTGCGGAGTGTCGTAGTGTCCTGCGACCATGAACTGTGCTGCAGCCTGTGAGCACTATCTCGTCTGTCCGACCTGGTCACGTCGGCCTAACCTCTTGGGTGTGCTGCTTTAGCACTGAGCTGCCATACCTGTGAGATAGCTCTCAAAGCAGGTGGGGCCCGTGAAGGCAGAGGTGGTGGACTTGGTGGCGCTTGTATGACCATTCTTCCCAGGTGTGGAGGAAAGCGTCAGGGGATGAGTGGCTGCACCAACTCTTCTTGCCTGACACCTGTCAAGATCCTTCTTGGTCGACTCCTTCCTGTTGCAGTCTCCTCGACAAACTCTTCAGCAAAAAGTAATCAAAGTTCATTCTCCTTTGCAGCTGGTGAGAGCGCTGACGCAAAAGCCGTTATTCCGACCTGTAAAAAGGTCGAGCACATCATCTCTGAAGAGGCGTGAATCGGGAGGCACTTACAGCGTGTGCTCCAAAACTCTCTGGGTCTCCAGCGACAAACACATCCACAGTTGGATGAGCTGTTTGTTTGGAGGCATGCTATCACAGTCCACCATCTTAGAGTAATCTGTCCCGCCGCCTCCACTCACGAAAAAAGCTAAACGTGACGTCTGGTGAGAGGGATTGGGTTCAGACAGTCTTGGCAGCTGTTGGAATCATGGTGGAGGACTGGTGTGGTGAAAGTGTAGCATTTTCTACGAGTGAGGGAGGGGGTGAGTTAAGCCAGGTTCGCTTCATCATTCTCCTCTGTCCTCCCTCTGAAATTCCATATCTCTGCGTCTCTCGTCCACCTGTGTCCATCCTCAATTGTGGTGTCCCGCTGGAGGTGGAGGATGACAAGGAGTTCTCAAAATGGGGAGGTGGGGAGTCGTGTCTCCCATCTTGACGTTGTCCTTCTTACGCCCATCTTAGTATGCTTGAACTGGCTGTTTACTATATAAAGTGGCGCCTCATCAGCTCAAACCACATATATATGACGTAAACAGCGCAGAAATAATGCATAGGTCCCACTGTTCTGTCCGTGGTCGTGCATGCGTGTGTGTGTGTGTGTGTGTGTGGTCTAAGAGAGCAGATGGTGGTGGCCTTAATGCGGTGGTTAGAGCCGCCGGAGGAGGTAAGACGTTAGTGTCTCCCGGATGTCACACGGAAGGTGTACACCTGCGTGCTCCGTGGGTACCACAAAAAACAGGCCAATGCCCAACTCTCAGCTCTAGACACATACACTGACTGCCTGCCACCGTGCTGTGGCCCGTCAGCGCAACACAACACACTAGTCGACACTCTATCGCCGGCAGGGCGTAACATATAATCATTGTTTTAACACCCTTAAGTCCACAAATCCTACTCACTCGCCATGAAGGGGTTCTAGTTCCCTGAAGAAAGTGATGGGTAAAACTTAACAGTCCATTTATTAACGGATAGGAGAAATACAAGTAGTGACTAGCGTGTGCCTTGCACGACCCAGTCAGACTGAGGCTGCTGCCTTGCCATATGGCAGCCTCGGGGCAATGTTGCCACATGACACGTGCAGTGTTGCCACATAATTACATATATAAATGCTACTCGGCACAGTAGCTTATATACAAGGTTGCTACTCGGCACAGTAACTTAGATACATAACCTGGGACCCTTTATGAGCCTATGGGTATATGTCGAGATTTTCTAGTGCCTTCTGAGCCATGGCGATTTCTAGATCTCACTTTCATCATCGTTGGAGCCCTGAGGAGCAGTACCACCTCTTCCACTTTAGCTCATATGTTTTTTCTGTTCTATTTCTTGTGATATTTCAATTGATGATTTGTTAGTAATTGTCTTATCCAATCTTTTGATCACTATTGACTTCTTAGCTCTAAGCTGTGGTGGGATGGCTATTTCAAAGTTACCTCTTGTTAATGTATCTGTTGATTCATTCGATAACATGAGATCGACATCCTTTTCTTCTATGCAAAGAACTATGAAGGAGTCCTTTGCTTCTATTAGTGCGGTGAATTTGATTCCTAGGCCTGCGCATAGAATTGTGCCTAACTCCTCTATTCTTTTTTCGGATGCTCCTCCCCGAAGGGAGCGCACCCGAATCCTGATACCCGTAGTCCTGGTCATTGCTGCGTCGTTCTCGTTGTCATCCTTCCGGAGAGGTGTGTGTATGTGAGTGTATGTGTGTATGTATGTGTGTGTGTGTGTGTGTGTGTATGAGTGTCTCCCAGTTGCGGGCGAACCTACTTTCCCAGTGTTAAGGCTGCTCGCATATGTGAGGCGCGAGCCTAGTATTCTAATTGGAGGAAGGGGAGGATGAGGGATAGCAACCCCTCCTGGGTGGACACGCACGATCACGGTTACCCAGGAAGGCTCGGCGGTGGTATTGGTTCCGTTTCCTTTACAAACTCCTGGGAGGGAGGTGAAAACTTACAGGGAGGACCTGAGGACGAATACACCTCTGAGGGTGCAGGAAGGACTGAGTGAGTGGAGGGGAAAGACCCCAAACCACGTCAGGGAAGACAGCCGACAGCGGCCCTCCAGCAGGAGTGTGGATCACTCACACTACCCATGGGGAGTTCTGCTGCCTCTGGCAGTCCAGAGAACTCATGGGGAATGTCTGGTTTCGCTGTGCCCTAGTAGGGACAATGAGGCTGATTGGTGGTCTAATGCGTCGTCCATAACAGGCGGGTCGTCATCAACAGGCTTCCGGTGGTGGTCGGTTACCAATGGTGTTACAGCTACTGGGTCAGAAACAAAGGCTGGCTGGCTTTGGCAGTGAAGGGTCTTGAGAGAGGTCCGTTCAT
>NW_024752949.1:0-2793 GCF_018991925.1 Homarus americanus | reverse complement strand
GGATACAATCTTAATATGTCGGCTATCTTGCCATTAGAGATGAAGTGCTGTACCATTTCACACACAGTGTGCTTGGACCTGTCCCTAAAAGGTTCTATCTTCACACAGTCGAGGACGTAGTGTTCAAGTGTGTGGCCATATGTCTGGCCACACACTTTACATTTAGTCTTGTTTACATCTGCTTGAGGAACATAATGCTGAGGTAATTATATCCTAACCTTAATTATAGCTATTACAGCATCTTGCAATCTAGTGATCTTGTTATTTGTCTATACATGTTTCAATTTGATACATCCTCATCGTAGAACTATGGACTGACTTAAAGTCTTTTGTACTTGGTTCACTTGAAAATATATTCATCAATATTCTTCCATTATAGCTTCAATAGTCCTTTTGGACAGATCCAAATTTGCACCAATATGTCTTGTTAATGCAAGCTCATGAGGCATCAACTCCATGTCTGATACTATAGTGTAGAGATTCGAATAGTTTGACCCTGACACCTGCCGTCAACAAGGCACGCACATTTGTGTCTGGCTTCAGAGACAAGAGCGTGACAACCTGAGTCGAGGGTGCCAAGGGCAAGTAGTGAAGATAGAGAGTCAGTGATGATGAGACTGTCAGTAACAGTGGTTTCAATGAATTTAATAGCTGTTAGTATGGCAACTAATTCAGTTTGTAGAGTGGATGCCCAGTTGTTAATTCTAACTCCTTTCTCAATTATATTACCGTCAGGTTGAGTCACAACAATAGCACTTCCAGCCTTCCCACAGGCGGTGTTAAGAGACCCCTGGTGTAGATGGTCTGTGTGATATTATCATCAGTCTGTAGAGTGTGTATGTGTTCAAGTGCCTCAACCTGGTGTGTTGGGAGATAAAATGCTTGGTATACTTGGATTTCAGGGCGGATGGTATTAGCATATCAGAAGCGAAACCTCATCTCGCCAGGGCAGCGCTACAGTCTCAACCCTTTGTGCCAGGTGTTCAGTCCAAATATCTCATGAAGTAGAAGCTTGGGATTCATTTAGACTCAGTAGTCTCAATGTTCACAATATTTGGCAATTTACAAAACAATGTTGGTCAGGATCACCTGGCCGCGGGTGAAGCCGAGGCTACTGCGAGGTTGGGACTTCACTATTTATCTTCAACACTGGGCATACCCAGTTCTTTTCCCTGCCAAGTACTTTTTAAAGCCTGCGACATCCCAGACAATTCTGGCGCCTATTTGCATTTTCGAGCTGGTCGAACGCCTTTCCGTCAATACGAATGACCAGGCTGCGTGGTAATCTATCAGAGATCTTATATAGCCAAGGTGGGTTATCAGCCAAGGGCCTTAATATTAGCACCATAGTGCGGGCTGTACCCCGCTACACTTCTAAGAGGTCTCAGTCTGTCAGTACATTGGCGGGTTAGCTGTTGTATGGCAGGTAGGGTACAAGGGACGGAAACACCAAGATATTTTAAAGAAGAAACATAGTCAATAGTGTTGTTACCTATCTTGAACTTGGCGGGGCCGCGTTTGCGGTTCCCAGCTTGTTTGTTGAACACCTTAGTTTTGTCAGTGGAGATAATAAGACCGAGGTGTTCACAGGCTGCGTATACATGGTTCAGGGTGGTTTGCATTTTACGATGAGTTTTAGTATGTATAAGAATATCATCAGCATAGCTGATTGAGATATTGCTGGGGTTGTCTGGTATTAAATTTAATAATGCATTCATAAGAACATTGAACAAAGTGGGGCTAAGTACTCCACCTTGAGGGGTACCAAGTTGCATATCTTTAACTTCACTTTTGTAACCCTGAAACAGTGCAGCAGCCCTTCTGTTGGTTAGGTAACCACTTATCCAGTGTAACAGCCTACCTCCTATATCCATTTTGGCTAGTTCGTACAATATCAGTTGCCTATTGGCAATATCAAATGCAGCTTTTAGGTCAAGAAATGTGGTGTACCTGTGCCTTTCATCACCATGCACAGTTAGGAATGTGGTGATGCAATTATGTACACCTTTACCATGGGTGAAGCTATTTATGTTAGGAGACATGTGTTCTCTGATTCTATATAAGAGTCTGCCAAGAACCATCCTCTCAAAGGTTTTACACAGGCAGCTGGTTAGTGATATGGGACGAAAGGCATCAGGCTGTCCTGGTTTCGGTATTGGCACAACAATACTGCTGGTCCATGATGTGGGTAGTTGGCCCTCGGCATGACTCATATTGTACAATACCAACAATGGATTGCCTGGCACGCGCCTTAGTAGTCTAATGATGTTGTAGGTGACTCCGTCCTCTCCAGGGGAAGTAGACCTACCCCTGGCGAGGGCGGCGTCAAGCTCCCACTCAGTATATGGAACATCACACTTATCGTGCTGTTTGCCCAGCATAAAGCTAATAAGATTACTTCTCTCTACAGACTTCGCATCAAGGAGTCCCCGAGTCCTAGCTGGTAACATGTCATAGCTCGACACATGAGCCCACTTTGTTATTAGCTCATTCGACTTTTGCAGAGGGTTTGGATGGGAGACGTGTCTTCTGTTTTTACCTCTGATTATGTTTATGTCTTTCCAGGCTTTGCTGAGGGATGTGTGTTGGTTCAGGCTGTTGACATATGTCTCCCATGCATTTTGTCTGAGTTCGTTTACACGTTCCCCGACAGCAGCAAGGGAAGCTTGATACAATTGTAACATTTGAGGTGTTCTAAATTGTCTGTAACCCTTACCCACCCTCCTGACCCTAGCCCTGAGTTTTTTCAGCTCAGGGTCATTATAGCACTGTTGTTGCCTGTTCCCATTATGC
>NW_024752948.1:0-23255 GCF_018991925.1 Homarus americanus | reverse complement strand
AAAATATTATCAGAGATATCACAATAGGGGAAGAACTTGGGAACAGTGATCACAGAGAAATCAGGTTTACCCTAAATTTGGAAAGGAAAAATAATGAAAATATGGTCAGAGTCCCAGACTTTCCATCGGCGGATTATGAGGGGTTAAGAAGGTACCTAGGCTTAGTTTAGAGTGTGTTGTATACACAATGTCCCGAGAAAGCAGTCATGATTATAAGAACCAATTTCGTCTTTCACTGCTTTTGAAAGCTATTGACTTAAGGGGAGGGGGGGGGGGTGAGAGGCGTGGCCTAGAATGGCGGACAGGTGTAACGCTTGTCATTAATTAATAAAGAGCTTGTAAGCTGGTAAGATTAATTCGTCGAGGAATACTTCTCCTTTGTGAGTCAGCTTATTCACAACTTGATAACTCGGTTAAGCGGGATGTTTCCAGAAGTTGCTAACCATGTTAACAAGTTTAGCTAAGACGGTGACTATCGTGAAAGACTTTGGCTCCTCCTCGATAAAAAAAGTCAACTTGTTATCTCAGCGTTCATGTAGAGGGGGGAATCATTAGTTTAGGCACAGCCGGTGTTTCGCATAGTGTATGTGTCTTAATATTGGCATAGTTTATGTGAGTATATGTTTGTTAGCATAGCATGTGTGTCTCAGTGTTGACATGCCGAGTATATCTCAGTTTTGGCATAGCGTGTGTAGTGCATTCTAGAGGCAGGCGAAGATTTACACCCTCAACTGACTGGGTTTCGTGTGTATTCCACTACAACAACGAGCATTGCCCAGCGTGCTTGTTCAGTTTACCTTCATCGCTCTTTAATACGTGGGAACAACACAAGAGGCGGTTTTCTGTACAGTCTTACAACACCAGTGACGATCAATCCTGTGTCGTCCAAGGTAGAGTTGGATCCTGACATCAATTATACAGACATTCCACTCCACCAATTCTATTTATCTCATTCCACTCTTAGGTAAGGTGGATCAAAGGGTATAGAAATCTAGAAGGGTGAAATAACATTGGTGGAAAGCTAGAGTGGAAACCGACAGAAAAATACCTCCCCCTCCCCACAAAAATATTTAACACACGGGTAGAAAAATCAACACACATTGTATATATCCTGACTTTACACATGTAGTATACCAAGTGAATCTATAACACCCACGGAGATTCACAACACTTCAAACTAAACTATCTTACAAAGCCTAACGTGTCCTTAATTAGATCAGGTTGGGTATAGTGATTCTATTTCATCAGGTGAGGGTTGGGAAGCCTTGTGTTCTCCCGTTAAAGGACCAGCTTGTTACCTATGCCTGTAAACCTTTTTTAAAACACAATTATGATTAGATTAGGTTAGGTTAGGTTAGGATAGGTTAAGTTAGATTGGGTGAAGTATGGTTAATCCGTGAATTAAAACAAAAATTTTTAATCTTCGTTTCGTTAATCTGACAATTTATTTTCGTGGGAGTATCAACAGCAAGAAGCACCAGGGTTGTATGCAGAGATGGGGGCTACAAGCATAATGAATTAACGAGCTTCAAACACTAAACAACCTTGAATGACAGACCACAAACGACACAATCTCTTCCCCTGATAACACCAATTACTAGAAAAAAAAATATACCAGATTAAACTCTTCTTATACACAGGAAGAGCCAAGAGTGTTTAAAGGAAGTTAGTTTGATTTTCTATAATATCAGTAATATCGATTCTAACATTACAAAGTTGTTTATCCGTCAAAGACATTTTATGCATTTTTATAATTTTATATTTATTCCCTGATATCCTGAGTATGTCCATTCGTGTGTTCGTTTCCGTGTATGATCATGTGTTATTGTGTTCGTGTGTCGTCCGTAGGTTCGTGTGTTCATCTTTCTAGGAAGGAAGTTTAACCCTGACAGCTTGAATAAAGGACCCTGGCCAAACTCTCTACCTGACATGACCCAACCTAACCTAAACACAATTTAAACTAAACTGAACAGGACTAAACCATGCTGCTATCTATCTAAATTTTGTCAAGCTCAAATAATCCTTGTCACCACTGTCATACACCCACCAACCCACAGTCATACACCCACCAACCCACAGTCATACACCCATCAACCCACAGTCATACACCCACCAACCCACAGTCATACACCCATCAACCTACAGTCATACACCCATCAACCCACAGTCATACACCCACCAACCCACAGTCATACACCCACCAACCCAGTCATACACCCATCAACCTACAGTCATACACTCACCAACCCACAGTCATACACCCATCAACCCACAGTCATACACCCATCAACCCACAGTCATACACCCACCAACCCACAGTCAAACAGCCACCAACCCACAGTCATACACCCACCAACCCGCAGTCAAACACCCATCAACCCACAGTCATACACCCACCAACCCACAGTCATACACCCACCAACCCACAAATATACACCCACCTCAACCCACAGTCATACAATTCACCAACCCACAGTCATACAATCCACCAAACTGCAGTCATACACCCACCAACCTGCAGTCATACACCCATCAACCCACAGTCATACACCCACCAACCCACAGTCATACACCCATCAACCTACAGTCATACACCCACGAACCCACAGTCAGCAGCACCCACCAAACCCACAGTCATAACCCATCAACCCACAGCTATACACCCATCAACCCACAGTCATACACCCACCAACCCACAGTCATACACCCACCAACCCACAGTCATACACCCACCAACCCACAGTCATACACCCACCAACCCCCAGTCATACACCCACCAACCCACAGTCATTCACCCATCAACCCACAGTCATACACCCACCAACCCACAGTCATACACCCATCAACCCACAGTCATACACCCACCAACCCACAGTCATACACCCACCAACCCACACCATCAACCCACTGTCATACACCCACCAACCCACAGTCATACACCCATCAACCTACATTCATACACCCATCAACCCACAGTCATACACCCACCAACCCACAGTCATACACCCATCAACCTACATTCATACACCCATCAACCCACAGTCATACACCCACCAACCCACAGTCATACACCCACCAACCCAGTCATACACCCATCAACCTACAGTCATACACCCACCAACCCACAGTCATACACCCACCAACCCACAGTCATACAGCCACCAACCCACAGTCATACACCCATCAACCCACAGTCATACACCCATCAACCCACAGTCATACACCCACCAACCCACAGTCAAACAGCCACCAACCCACAGTCATACACCCACCAACCTCAGTCAAACACCCATCAACCCACAGTCATACATCATACACCAGTATCAACCCACAGTCATACACCCACCAACCCACAGTCATACACCCACCAACCCGCAGTCATACACCCACCAACCCAGTCATACACTCACCAACCCACAGTCATACACCCATCAACCCACAGTCATACACCCACCAACCCACAGTCATACACCCACCAACCCACAGTCATACACCCACCAACCCGCAGTCAAAAACCCATCAACCCACAGTCATACTCCCACCAACCCACAGTCATACACCCATCAACCCACGGTCATACACCCACCAACCCACAGTCATACACCCACCAACCCACAGTCATACACCACCAACCCACAGTCATACACCCACCAACCCACAGTCATACACCCATCAACCCATAGTCATACACCCACCAACCCACAGTCATACACCCACCAACCCACAGTCATACAACCCACCAACCCACAGCTCACAAACACCCACCAACCCACAGTCATACACCCACCAACCCGCAGTCATACACCCACCAACCCGCAGTCATACGCCCAACCAACCCACAGTCATACACCCACCAACAGTCATACACCCATCAACCCAGTCATACACCCACCAACCCACAGTCATACACCCACCAACCCACAGTCATACACCCATCAACCCACAGTCATACACCCACCAACCCACAGTCATACACCCACCAACCCACAGTCATACACCCAGCCTCTGTATCTGACTTTACCTGACCTGACTTAACCAGATCCAATCAAGAAACCCATTATTTTTCACCTCTATTACACCTTGAAGCAGGTATTGAGGCCACCTGACCTGACCTCAATTACTCTGCAGTATTCCCAAGGCATCTGACCACCTCTGCTAGCGTATTCGGTACACCTAACATGACATGACCTGACCTGGCCTGGCCTGACCTCCAAGAACGAGAAAATATACCCAAGATCTATTTAAATCTATCCCAGAAATTTAAACCTTCAATATATTTGTTTTTAGTTCATTGGTTATGTCTTTGTTTTGCTCTTGTGTTTACGGTTCTTGTTTATGAATTAAAGAAACGATAAGAGAATCCAGCCCGTCAAACTTCTACTGATAATCACAACTCGAATTATGCAACTGAAGAACAACAACAACAATAAAAAGAACAAGAACAAAAAGAACAGCAGGATATAATTCCTATAGAACCTCATGACTAGTTTATTAATGCCTTAAGAAACACTAACAACAATCCTCAGCCAACACGGACCTACAAAACATCAACAAGGTGACGACAACAACAGCTCAAACGCTCCAGCTTAACACCTACAAATTTCCGGGAGTTTAGTGTCGCTACATGAAACAAACACGGCGGCGAGTCCTACAGCTACACACTGTAATGGTCGGCGGAGCAAAGGACGAGACAGCGACGCGTACTCATTGGTGGAGCTTTAATAACAACAGCATGTGGTAACTAGGAGATGTGTGTGTGTTGTGAGGTAGTGAAGGACCACAACATCTCACGTTTTGTGTTACACGTCAAAGACTGAACAATGTGAAGCAGCGGCCCTCCCCCCACACCACGCTGCCTGTAGTAACACCACCGTTAATAAAGGACAAAACGGTACAATATGGAGGTGGGGGGTGGCGTGTGGACAAGGCACGAGAGAGCGGCCTTGTTAATATGATGGTCACCAGACACGGCCAACACCAGGTGGCGGGTGTAGCTCTTCCTGCTGAATAAAAACCAAGAGCGAGTTTGACGACGCTACACGAACACCGTCCTCAAGGGGGACATCTTGGACTCGAGTGTGAGAGATAGAGACTCCCAAACAATCAAACACGTCTGGTTAATTCCTTCACTTTTATATAAGAACACATTCGTCTTCAACTAAACACGATTTCTTTTCAACTTCTCCTAAAAAAATTCCTCTTCGACTCCAAGGCTGAAATTCGAGTCCCACTTGAAACGAATAAAATAAAATATATGTGAAGAGAAAATGTAAATAGTGTGTTTGACTGTGTGAGGCTGATGGAAGCAACACTAATTATGCTGTATAATGGGTTGTGTTCAGTAAGGTCAGAGTGATTAGTGGCGCGCGCCATCACCACTTCCCGCCTCCTATACACGCCCCTACACCCACCACGCCTCCCTCTTGCCCAACTCAACACGCCCACTTAGCTACCCCTACACGCCCCTTACCCTCCCCCCACCATACACCACGCCCCTTGCTGCCTACCCCTTACGCGCCCCCACCCCTCCACACCACGCCCACCCACTCATCGTACACTAATAAGGTGATAAGATTACCTCATCATGACACTGGTGTGAATCAGCATCAGGAACTCACCTTCCCCTGCATCAAGGTGCCCACCCTCACCCACCCTACCTGGCAGCCACTCACCTGCGTATTATACCACCTGACACGGGAAATCACACACACACGGGATGACACGGTAGAACACAGTGCTTGTAAGGTAAATAGAAGCCAGTCTTAATGGGTCCCAACCTTAAACTATTAGGACTGAGGCCCATTAGTATTGAGAGCCGTCAGGATTGGGACTCATTAAGACTGAGGTCTATTAAGACTGGAACCATTAGGCCTGTGGTATCTTTGGACTGAGGCTCATTAGGACTGAGAACCATTGGAAATGTGACCAATTAGAATTGGGGCCCATTAAAACTGGGACCCAATAGGACTGGGGCCCATTAGGACTAGGGCCCATTAGGACAGGGGTTCATTTGATAAGATGCCCACCTAGTAAAAGTGCAAAAGAGGGCATGCAAGATTATTCTCTCCCCTTCCTACTCCACATATCAAGAAGCGCTCAACACACTGACCCTTTCGACTCTCACTGACCATCACCACGACCACATCTGCAAATTTGCTAAGAAGCTTCTACACCATCCTCGACACCGGCTCCTACTACCACCTGAGATCCCTAGCCCGAGAATTGCTGTTTGACACCACAACCGCATCCAGCCCATAAGTGCACGAACTGATCGCTATAAGAACAGCCCAGTCCCAACCATTGTAAAAATTATCAATAACTTGTAATAAACCAGTGTATTCACTCCCAGTAAATACTACTTCTTGCACTGTCACTATGTTGAAATGCACTGTAGTTTGAGCTTTTCCCCATCTAGTTATTATATATCTTATTTGTATCACTTATGTTACTTGTATATTATTTGTAATTCGAAACCCATTCCCCAAATATGTAACTGTATATTTTCAGCCTTCTGGCTGCCAAGCTCTTTCAATAAACCGTTATTATTATTATTATTATTATTATTATTATTATTATTATTATTATTATTATTACACTTAATTCTACCAGTTGAATCACAGGTGATGGCCGTCAGCCACGGTAGTTGAACACCAACTCAAAACAAGGGTTCGACTCCCTAATGAGAAAAATGTCCAATAAACAACATTTCAGGTCGAGTTGTTTACATATTGAATGGGGGACGGCCATCTTGTTTCCCTTTTTCACCGGGGGATTCTGCCGGCCGGTGTCACGACATGGCCGCCGGAGCCCATATAGCCCCTTTGTTACTACTGCTGCCGGATACACCTGTGTTGTAACCATAGGTGTATCTGGCACCTATACACACCTGCCTCGAAGTCAGGTGTAACCACCACCTGTACACACCTGTACATCACACACCACAACACCTTCCACACTCCCAACCAAACTTAAAGCAATTATTATATATCTATAGTGTAACTAACTACACATTACAATACACTGAAATAATAAAACAAAAATATATTCAGAATCTAAGAGAAGTATAGGAGAATAATCCTTAAATACAAACTCTATAAAACTTAATCTTGGTTACACCGCATTTTTTTCAGTAAGACAATATATATAATTACATTGGGCAGTCCATTACCACAAATTACACTGATAAACGGTACGTAATGGATACTGAATTACAAGTCTCATAACTAAGTCTGGCTAAAACAGTGGTAGACATTGTTTAGACATAAGCCAGTTGACTGCTGAGGTGAACATTAAACTAGTATGATAAAAATAGCAACCAATGATTTGAAGATTAATTAATGCAAATGTGAAATACCTAAGAGAATAGCAAATAAATGAAATACACCAACGCGATAAATAAATAAGAATGAATGGAAAATTATTGAACAATAAAATGAAAATAAGAAAACGAATAAACAGTAAAATGAAAATAAGTAAGAATAAAAAAAAGAATAACAATTACTACAATAAAACTAAATAAAACAAAATAAACAGAAAAGAATAAGAAACACAATAAATAAATAACACAGCAACACAAACAACATCATTTACTGTGTTACTTCACATCAACGTGTCCAACATTTGTCTTGACTCCATTTTCGTGAATATAACACACATCCCGGTAAAAAAAAAAAACACCAACGACAACAATAAATAAATAAACATTAAAAATAAATTCAATATATTTTGCCTAAGATTTTTTTTACTACGAAGTCAGGGCAAAAAGTTTGTATACGAATCTTCCTCAACATAATGCGGGGAAGCAGTTCTTTCACCACAGTTATACTCGTAGGTTATACTGTAGAGATCCCCGTGTTCAGAATACAGAGCCACTTATTGACGGTACAGTTACAGCCATTTATTGACGGTACAGTTACAGCCACTTATTGACGGTGCAGTTACAGCCACTTATTGACGGTACAGTTACAGTCCAAACTTCTTGTACACTTGGGGGCGGTTGACAACATGTGAACGCTGCTTGCATTATAAATTGTCAGAATAAAAAACTAAAAAAAAAAATCCGATACTAAGAAAAAACTGAGTAAATTAATGTTAAAATATCAATCTACCTTACCTACATCACCTCCTTAAGTAGATGGTATATTATCCAGCATGTCCAGGGAATACCCGAGGAACCGACTCTATTCAGAGATAGTGAAGAAAACAAATTAAGTGAGATAGTAGTGACTAGTAACGATGTTAGTAAGCAAATAGACAAACTAAAGCCTAATAAGTCACCTGGTCCCGATGAGATATTTGCCAGAGTATTAAAGGAATGTAAGGAAGAGCTTAGTATGCCCTTAGCAAAGTTGTTTAACATGTCCTTAAAAACAGGTGTAGTACCAGAATCCTGGAGGATAGCGAATGTAATACCGATTTTCAAGAAGGGGGATAGATCACTATCCTCTAACTACCGCCCAATCAGTCTAACATCAATAGTAGGCAAATTACTGGAAGCAATCATTTCAAACTCTATTCGAAATCACCTGGAGAAGCACCGATTGATCAATGATTCCCAGCATGGCTTCACAAGCGGACGTTCTTGCCTAACTAATCTATTAACATTCTTTTCATCAGTTTTCGAATCGGTGGACGAGGGGCACAATTATGATGTGGTTTATCTCGACTTTAGCAATGCCTTCGACAGAGTCCCCCACGAAAGACTAATTAGAAAGGTAGAAGCTCATGGCATCAAAGGTGACATCCTTAAATGGATTAGGGCGTGGTTACAGGACAGGAAACAGCGAGTGAGCATTAACGGCACTAAGTCCCATTGGAGCAACGTCACAAGTGGAGTTCCCCAAGGCTCAGTACTTGGACCACTATTATTTATTATATACATAAACGACATAGATATCGGCATTGACAGCAACATAAGTAAATTTGCTGATGACACTAAAATAGGACGTGTTATCAAATCTGACGAGGACTCGGCAAAACTACAGGAAGATCTAAACAAATTTTTCGAATGGTCTGAAAAATGGCAGATGAAATTCAACGTCTACAAATGTAAAGTACTCAGTATAGGAGATGTAAACAGGGAAACCAGATACCAGATGAACAACGATGCCATAGAGAAATCCGACTGCGAGAGAGATTTAGGAGTAATGATAAGTAGGAACCTTAAGCCAAGTAAACAATGTGTTTTTGCTCGTAACAAGGCTAATAAAGTACTTGGGTTCATACAAAGGAGTGTTAGTTACAAGACTAGCGAGGCCATCCTAAAACTGTATCTTGCTCTTGTGAGACCACACCTGGATTACGCAGTTCAGTTCTGGTCACCGTATTACAGAATGGATATAGAATCCTTGGAAAGAATTCAGAGGAGAATGACAAGACTAATCCCGGGCATTAGGAACCTTGAGTATAGAGACAGGTTAAAGCTTCTTAATTTGCACTCCCTTGAGAGACGTAGAGCGAGGGGCGACCTGATAGAGGTGTATAAGTGGAAGGCAGGGCTAAACAAAGGTGACATTACAAAGGTACTCAAACTATCCAACCAGGAGCGAACTCGTAACAATGGTTTTAAATTAGACAAATTTAGATTTAGGCGTGAAATAGGTGGATGAATGAAACAAGTTACCAAATATCATCATTAACTCGAATACGCTGAATTGCTTGAAACATAGGTTGGATGCTCATATGAGCAATAGGGGTTGGGTGTAAACGGGACTGCCCAGTATGGGCAAATAGGCCCGCTGCAGTTTCCTCCATTCTTATGTTCTTATGTTCTTATGTATTGTCTAAAATAATACAGTATAATTGGTTATTTTACTTCAATTATGACTTTGTGTGATAATAGGACATAGTACCATAATAAACCTTTTCTCGAACTGTTAAATAACTCAACAAAAATAATAATAATCCATTCTAAACAACGGATTATCAGACGTAGATGTCATAATTCAGCTCATCATAATTATCCATACACTCTCGTGTATAAATTCCACCGTCAAAATTTGTATTGTCGGAAGAAGTTTTACTGTCTGAATGTCTGTCTAATTCTACAAAAACTCTCCGTTAGTATCCGTCTATTTCCTCTGTTACCTCATCACTTAAGAGTATTACAAAATATTACCACTGACTGTAACACCTGATGTGCAATGTGCATACTCATATTTATAATCCTGTGTATTTTGTAACTGAAAGAAAATACAGGTACAGGAATATTTAGTTACTCTTGCGGTATACAAAATCATACATCTATCTATCTATCTATCTACTGTATCTATCTATCTATCTATCTATCTACTGTATTTATCTATTTATATCAATTTTATTAACTCACCTGTACCATTAATCATCAGTATATTTATCTTAATCTTCTTCCCATTTTGATTTATTCCTCTTAACAATGTATGTATCTACACCCACAAACATACCTACTATCCACTCCCAAACACCCACAAACAAACCTACTATCCACTCCCTACACCCACAAACATACCTACTATCCACGCCCTACACCCACAAACATGCCTACTATCCACGCTCTACACCCACAAACATACCTACTATCCACGCTCTACACCCACAAACACACCTACTATCCACGCCCCACACCCACAAACAAACCTACTATCCACGCCCCACACCCACAAACAACCTACTAATTTACGTGCCCTTCACCCACAAACATGCCTACACATCCATCAGCTCTACACCCACAAACACACCTACCATCCACGCCCCACACCCACAAACACAACCCACTATCCACGCCCCACACCCACAAACAAACCTACTATCCACGCCCCACACCCACAAACAAACCTACTATCCACGCCCCACACCTGGCCAAACAAACCTACCATCCACGCCCCCACACCCACAAACAAACCTACTATCCACGCCCCACACCCACAAACAAACCTACTATCCATGCCCCACACCACAAACAAACCTACTATCCACGCCTCCCACACCCAAACAAACCTACTTCATCCACGCCCTACACCCACACAAACAAAAACCCAACCATCCACGCCCTACACCCACAAACAAACCTACTATTCTGACGCCCCTACACCCACAAACAAACCTACCATCCACGCCCCCTACACCCACAAAACAAACCTAATATCCACGCTCCCACACCCACAAACAAACCCACCATCCACGCCCTACACCCACAAACAAACCTACTATCCACGCCCCACGCCCACAAACAAAACCTACTATCCACCCCACACCCAGCCAAACAAACCCATTGTCCATGCCCTACACCCACAAACAAACCTACTATCCACGCCCCTACACCCACAAACAAACCAACTATCCACCCCCATAACCAACAAACAAACCCACTATCCACGCCCCACACCCACAAACAAAAACCTACCATCCACGCCCACACCCACAAACAAACCTAATATCCATGCCCCACACCCACAAACAAACCTACTATCCACGCCCCACACCCACAAACAAACCTACTATCCACTCCTACACCCACAAACACCTACTATCCACGCCCTACAACCATACCTACTATCCACTCCCCACACCCACAAACAAACCTACTATCCACGCCCTACACCCACAAACAAACCTACTATCCACGCCCCACACCCACAAAGAAACCTACTATCCACGCCCCACACCCACAAACAAACCTACTATCCACGCCCCACACCCACAAACAAACCTACTATCCACGCCCTACACCCACAAACAAACCTACTCTCCATGCCCTACACCCACAAACAAACCTACTATCCACGCCCTACACCCACAAACAAACCTACTATCCACGCCCTACACCCACAAACAAACCTACTATCCACGTTCTACACCCACAAACACACACTACCCACCACCTACACCCACAATAGAGTAAAGGAGGAATACAGAGTGTACTTACTCAGGGTAGCCATACCACTCTGGGTGGTTGATCCTTAGTGCAGCAGGAAAGAGAAAAATTATAAGTGGGTCATTCTATTCCTCGTGTGATGGATGGAAGGATGGATGGATGGATAGATGGATGGATGGATGGGAGACTGAATGGGAGGATAGATGGGTAGATGGGTGACTGAATGGGATGAGAGATGGGTAGGTGGGTGAATCGGTGGATGGATAAACAGCTAACTGGATGAATGGACATATGGACTTGGATGGCATATTTGGATGTACAACCCTACGATATGAAGAACATTTTGGACGTATAAACCCATGACAATTAACACCATTTTGGACTTACATCACAGGAAACAGGTAAAACATTTCTGTGATCGTCCTTCAATAATTCCATACGCCAACCTTACCTGCATTTATCTCATTTACAGTATAAAATTTTAGTGTTAATTTCAGCATCGGAATCAATCAATCAATCTCTCTCTCTCTCTCTCTCTCTCTCTCTCTCTCAAGATGGAAAATTTCATGACGTAAAATCCGATGAAAACTCGACCCTGTTTATACGTGTTGCTTCGAGGTTTTGTTTTCACGTTAACCTCATGTTTCGTTTCGATAAATGACACATATCACAGGAGGTGAACTACAAACTGAACTTTGACCTGACACCAACGACCGACCGACGGAAGATGGGGCTTCGGGTTTAGTCGTATCCCATTTGAGAGTTTTATGAATGTGAAGCCCCGAATTAGTCAACAAACCCTACAGCTCAATTTGGATTCGAACTTGTGCATCTTGTTCTTGAATCAGAACCTTATCTCACACATATATAGGGGTTAGGTTAGGTTGGGTTGGGTTAGGTTGGGTTAGGTTGGGTTGGGTTAGGTTAGATTGGGTTAGGTTAGGTGAGCCGTGTCCATCACAACCAGACAATTATCCCCGTCCACCAGATCTTCCCTTTAGCAAATCAGGCCGCACCTCGATTATGCGGTTCAGTTCTGGTGCCCCTATTACAGAATGGATATAAATGCACTAGAGTCGGTGCAGCGAAGAATGACAAAAATGATTCCGGGACTTAGAAACCTTCCATATCAGGATAGGTTACAGAAACTTAACTTGCATTCCCTAGAAAGACGAAGAGTGCGGGGAGATATGATAGAAGTATTTAAGTGGGTGAAAGGAATCAATAAAGGGGATATAGATAAAGTTCTTATAATATCCGAGCAGGATAGGACTCGGAGCACCGGATTCAAGTTGGATAAGTTTAGGTTTAGGAGGGAGATAGGAAGAAACTGGTTCACAAATAGGGTGGTGGACGAGTGGAACAAGCTTAGCAACTTTGTAGTAAGTGCGGGAACTCTGGAAAGTTTCAAAAGGAGGCTAGATAGATTCATGGATGACAGAGAGTGGTAGTAACTCTCGACAGGAGCTGTCATGCACAGGCCAACCGGCCTATTGCAGACTCCTTATTTTCTTATGTTCTTATGTTCTTAAATCCTCAACATAAAAGACAAATTCACCTCCATGTGTTAAAATCTTACTACACTACATTACCGTCATCACTATACCAAACCTGTGTAATATTAACACACTAATACACTATTATGACATCACCAAATCCATCATTAAACAGTACATCTTCCTTTACACTTGATTAGAAAGAAAAACAGGAAAATATGCCCAGAATCTCAATTTCATTCACTAACATTACGAAAAATTACAAGAGTTAAGAGTCAAAGCAAGATATGTGCTGTACGCAATGTTGATGTTATTTTGTTCGCCATCATTGTGTCCTAAAGTTAATCTGTTTTGTGAAGTATATCCTCGGACTTGGGAACAAATCATCATGTGTACCTTTGAGTATTAAGGTCTTGATCCATTTCCTTGATGTCTACCGTTTGGAACAGGTAACACCACCACAATTGTTTTAACCAAGACGAAAACGGACGAAAAAAAAAAGCTACAAATATCAAGTATTAATTTTCTCTCTTTACAGGATCTAATACTCTTGGAAATGTGTTTAAATTAATCTGATTTGATTTCATTTATTGTCGATCCTTCATAAGAGGACTCGTGGATCCCCCGAGCCTAGCCGGCCATTTTGTTTACATTTTTCGGTCGCTCTAAAATACCATTAAATAATGATATAAATGCTATTCGAACTGGATGATCCATCCAGACTGTAACTCTTATTTTAGGTAGATGTCCCCACATACACTGGACTAATATAAAGTTAAAATCATGTCAAACGAGTAAATGAAGAGGAGGCTATTACACCACCTGTATTATTAGTTGTCGCCAGGTGAAGGAATGTTTAGGTAGATTATATTTTATTTACTGTAATTAAAGTTTCAATACCTAAGACGTTCCACTATAAGAGTCTTTCAACCTCAGGTAAGGTCTTAAGACTTTCTACTCTAGGTCTTACACCCTGGAGTAGCTGTATCGTCCACTTAGGTAATTTACTCCACAAGGAACTACAAGTTACACCTTGATGTAATACTTCATTTACTGCCAAACTTTATAGGGAAATATTTTTTCACAAAGAATTTCAAGTTACAATTTCACATAATAAGTCACATTACAAACGTTCCTTCGGCTTACAGTTAAACTTTGTAATGTCAAGATATTTTTTTCACTGCAGAGGAAAGTATCCGTCATCATCATCATCACCACACACACACACACACACACACGCGCGCGCGCGCGCGCGCAAAGACAAAACTCCTGTATCCAGATTCTCAAAAGTTTATAAATTAAATTCTTCCCTAAAATTAAACAGACAATACATCTATTAATCATAGAGTATGGGAAGAATATCGACGCCATATTGGTTACCATCTTTGAGTCATAATTAGTTAGCTACATAGTGTTAATTATTTAGTTAAATAGGAAAAAATAATCTACTAGCGTGTGTTGTGACCAAAATAAATCAACATTGTATTTACTTTCTCCTCCAGGGGGCACTAAGTCTAGAAAAAGGACACAATTGACATCTACATAAAGTGACTGACCAAGGGTAGATATTGGCTACCTTTTGTGTTACTTTGAGGTCGTAAGAACACACAGAGCTGCTCTAAAGGATGTTTACCACAATACACCTCAACCAGTTTCTCATTCACAAAAGTCAAACAATAAATCTGGTTCAAAAGATACACCGTAAATTTTATTAGAATACAATAATCAATTACTGTATTATTGCATTGAGGCGAATAGTCTTATGGTGTTAAGATGTGTTCTTAAGCCACGAAGGTAAACAAAAGGTATTCAATATCTGCCTTGCTTGACGATGGTGACCAGCAAGTCCTCCTCCTCCTGCTCTCAGTGCACTGAAGGCCCACCTGACCAAAATTGTTACTCAAGATAGATTGTAGTTATTCAACTCCTCCCAGCTTGTCTGTTCACGATTAACCTTAACGCTACATGTGGGAAGGTTAGGGTAGGGTAGGGTAGGGTAGGGTAGGGTAGGGTAGGGTAGGGTAGGGTAGGTCAGGTCAGCTCAGGTCAGGTCAGGTCAGGTCAGGTCAGGCAGTGCCAGTGTAGTTAATCTTGAGGTTAAATAAACTAGAGGCTAATCTTCACATGAGCCACTAAGACACTTTGACGGAGGCGGTTACGTACAACAGGAAAGCTCTGATAACATATAATGTACAGTATATACCGTTTAAGTTGCGTCAGCAGCTCTATACACCACTTATTGACTTACTCATTCACTGCCGTAGAAATATTTACTTCTCTAACAGGTTTCTATATGGTTCCCAGTCATTATAATACGACCTTGTAAAATCAAATGATCTAAATTAAACTAAAATTATCCAAATTAAACTTATTAGCTAACAAATCCTCTTTCTAAAACATACGATATATGTAAAATCCAAAGTTCCAAATTCGTCCTTAATCATATCCAGAAGGTCATAACCATTACATCCACAACCATTTTAATTAAACCTAATCCCAACACCAGTGCCACAAACAGAAGGAAAAACTTATATATATCGTGTAAGAAGTTCCATAACCCATGGGTCGCATTCGAGAATCCATCCGTGTCGGAAGCTCTATACGTGACTATGATCGTTACCCACTGCTGGAGAACATTTGTACTTCTATAATTACCCCTGGAGAAACAATGCACCAATTTACGATTTATTTATTTTATTTTCATTTATTTTTTACTCTTGGTCCATACTGTAAACGCCGCCCGCTTGTGAGTCCCGTCAGCCATTTTGTTCTAACTTTCGGGGATTCTAAAATAAACTATAAATAAATAAATAAATAAATAAATAAATAAAACAAGCATCTTTTGTTTTTCTAACCCATGAGCTGTGAGTCTTCATTATATACTTCAACATTACTGTAAACTAAGGCTAGAGAGGGTATGTACAGTACTAGTGGAGCCAAGACGAGAAGGTATTTCAAATCCCTAAAGGGTTTTACAAGTGGAGAGTCTTACAAGTGGAGGGTCTTACAGGTGGAGGGTCTTACAAGTGGATGGTCTTACAGGTGGAGTATTTTAATAAGGATAAATACAGCAAGTCTTACAGTTGAATCAGCCAAGTCGAGGAAAACTCTTAAGAGTCATGGAACTTCTACCTGATGTTACCTGTAATCAAGCTAAGGTATATGTAAGAAGAATATTATCTCGTTACTATCCATTCCTCTTCCACTATCCTGCGAGGTGGTGTATTAATAGGCACAGATACTCATGATAAAGAAGGAATAAAGAGAAAGACGCAAGATACCTATAAAATGCGACAGAATATACCTACACATGCGTAATCCTAACCCATCCCAACCCAACCTAACCCTATCCTACCCTCAGCTTCACCACAGTACACAAAGTCATTCTTGGTATCAGAGTGACGCATAAACACCCTGTATCGCCTAAGACACATTTGAATCGATGGTTCGTTGACGGTTTTATTTCTTCAGTATAAACCAGTGAAGCAATTAGTTCGTGGGAACAGTGAGTCAAAATACTTCACATCAGCTTCGTTTATGACCTCCAGCTGATATTTACTTCTGTTGTCTATATCAATCACATTTTATAATGAAAACAAAAATATGGACAATTGCTTACTAAATGAAATAAATCATGCTTAGATACTTAGGTGGGAAAAAAATGCTTAAGATATATACTTAAAAATGAAAACACTCTTTGATGTAGAACAGGACAAAATAAACGGACAAGATTTAACTATGAGCGGTGGATATTACGACATTAACCCGGCTATCAATACAGAGGCGCTATTTGGCAATGTGAAGTTCTCTCAAGAAACCCAACAGACAATAGCAACGGTCCGTAAAATTTCCGGGTTAATTTTTTAACACCATCGTCATTTTAAACCTTCTTGCTTTGTAGATTAAGAAAATGTATGATGATATTTTTCTGATGGGATAAAGGTCGATTTGTCCAGAGAAAGTAAGAGACCAAAAAATGGCGAGAGGCATAGCGCTGGAAATTGTCTGGGTGATAAAAAGATCATATACACCATTTGGGACTTGAATTGATTCATTACGCAAATATCAAACTCATAAAGATTACAAAACAGGGCCACGTAGGCTCTCTACAGCTATTGTCGGCTGTCAATATGCTGATGTACAGAAGCTACACAATGTTATTGGTGACTGTAATCCCAGGAAAATGATGCTCTTATAAACTTGGTAACTGGAGCTGTAATGCCAGAAAATGCCAAATATGACAATCTATGTGCATATGAAGTTGGAAGACAAAATTATGAAAATTTTGTCAAGGAACGTATTGTTGGTCCATTGAGCATCTGGGAAAAGCTGTCCAAGGTTAATCTACTGTCGTGGAAAGCAGCAAATAAGACTTCAACCATCAAATTGTTATCACAAGTTATAGAACTTAAGCAGGACATACAGTATATGCATCACAGAAGGGCAGCACTGTACATATCAAGTCACCAGACACTGATGTGTTTGGCATATTAAAGTAGCCTCAACTTGGAGAAAATACAAGTATGATAACAGGAACTGGTGAGCGACGACACATTGGGCAGAGAGCCTTACAGGTTTCCATGCCTTCACAGGATCTGACTGCATTGGAAAATTTGTTGGCAAAGGAAGGAAAGCATGTTGGAGCACTTTGATGAAATCTAACACAAAAGTCCTAGATGCATTCAAGATGCTGAGTAGACCAAATGCCCTCCAGCAGACATGTACAGTATATTGGTCTAGAGGAATTTGTATTTAAGCTCTACTGTCCACGAATGACTTTCACTAAACTGTCAAAACTTAGATGGCATCTCTTCAAGATAACGCAGGCAGAAGCTGGAGAACTACCAGCGACTGCAGCAACTCTAAAGTATCATATATTGAGAGGAAGGTATCAAGCTCTTCTGTGGTCTTGTGATGCAGACAGTGAAATGCTTTCACAATTAGAGCATGGCTGGAAGATTGACAATGACTGTTTCATACTAGTAATATCAGACCAACCACCAGCTCCAGAAGCAATCACAGAACTTGTTAAATGTGGATGTGGCGTCAGGAAATGTGGATCATTGTCATGTTCATACAGAAAGAATCAGAAAGAATAGCATGACATGCACCGAGATGTGTAACTGTCAAGCAGATGATGAGAAATGCCTAAACAAGGTGAAGGAATCTGTTGTACACAGAAGACTCTGATGACGAGACTGAAGCAATGTCGTAAATAATAACTTGTGACTTGTATACACATGATGTATAACACTACAAACTTTTAATAAATATAAAACGGTGGTTCTAAGCTTTTCAGATAATGGTAATAAGTATATGTTTAATTTCCAGTATTTGTCTTTAGCAATTAATTTTACTTACTGCAATCTCTTCTATGCCAGAGACAGGATGGCATATATGAGCAACCATGTTTGTAACACACTTAAGATATTATAACAGCATTCATAATATATTACGTTAAATTGTAATGATATAATACTACATGTTCATAGGTTATTAGTCATGTTTTAAGTTACTTAGGAGTTAATGGTAATACGTCTGTGGTTCATTACGCCGCTCTTTGATAAAACTTCTTTAATGGCATAAAACTTATAATAAACCGTTCAGAAAAAATTACACCACAGTTCCTTAACATAGTTTATAAGGATTATTACGATGTATGGTGTCAAAAATTAACATGAAATTTTTACGGGATTACTTAAGCTCCTACACTAAAACCTGCCGACCTAACCTAACCTTTTTTACCCACCTCCACCTGCTTACCTAACCTGACATAATCTAACCAAACCTGACATAATCTAACCTAACCTGACATTATCTAACCTAACCTGATATAATCTAACCAAACCTGACATAATCTAACCTAACCTGACGTAATCTAACCTAACCTGACGTAATCTAACCTAACCTGACATAATCTAACCTAACCTGACATAATCTAACCTAACCTGACATAATCTAACCTAACCTGACATAATCTAACCTAACCTGACATAATCTAACCTAACCTGACATAATCTAACCTAACCTGACGTAATCTAATCTAACCTGACATAATCGAACCTAACCTGACATAATCGAACCTAACCTCCCCGTCTGACATAAGCTAACCTAATCAAACCTAACTTTCCCACCTACCGACCGTAACCTATCTACTTATTACCTACCTAACCTAACTTAACCCAACCTGACGTAATCTAACCTAACCTATTGAAACTTAACTTAACCACCTACCTCATCTAACACCACTTTGTAATCTCTTTGCACTACCGCTCACAGGATGAGTATGGGGGCACAATAAATTAGCCGCTAACTGGCAAAATTAACAAAACTAACCTAACCTAACCCAACCTGACTTTACCTAACCTGATCTGATCTATCCAACTTAAACACCTTAGAATATATAATAAAGCCGCTAGGTTAATTTAGGCTAAATATGGTTGATTCATATTTCGTTTTGACAGAAATTCCCGGCAAAATAACGTATCTATATTGAGAACCACAGCCATGTTGGTTCCACGTTAACAAGACACGGATACACTACAGAATAACCCGCGTTCGTTTAACCTCAATTACTACAGTTTACTTTATAATCTTACTTCACAATCTTCACTACGTCTCACTTCACAATCTTCACTACATCTCACTCCACAATCTTCACTACATCTCACTTCACAATCTTCACTACATCTCACTTCACAATCTTCACTACATCTCACTTCACAATCTTCACTACATCTCACTTCACAATCTTCACTACATCTCACTTCACAATCTTTACCACATCTTACTTCAAAATCTTTACCACTTCTTACTTCACAATCTTCACTACATCTCACTTCACAATCTTCACTACATCTCACTTCATAATCTTCACCACATCTCACTTCACAATCTTCACTACATCTCACTTCACAATCTTCCTACATCTCATACAATCTTCTACATCTCACTTCTAGTCTTCACCATCTCACTTCACAATCTTACTCGCTCTCACTTTGAATCTTCCTTTCATCTCCTTCCTAATCTTACTACATCTCACTTCACAATCTTACCATCTCCCACTTCCCAATCTTCACTGCATCTCATGCAATCTTCACCCATCTCACTTCTGTCTTCTCATCCCACTTCACAATCTTCACTACATCTCACTTCACAATCTTCACTACATCTCACTTCACAATTTTCACTACATCTCACTTCACAATCTTCACTACATCTCACTTCACAATCCTCACGCACATCTCACTTCACAATCTTCACCACATCTCACTTCACAGTCTTCACTACATCTCACTTCACAATCTTCACTACATCTCACTTCACAATCTTCACTACATCTCACTTCACAATCTTCACTACATCTCACTTCCCAATCTTCACTACATTTCACTTCACAATCTTCACTACATCTCACTTCTCAATCTTCACTACATGTCACTTCACAATCTTCACTACATCTCACTTCACAATCTTCACTACATCTCACTTCACAATCTTCACTACATCTCACTTCACAATCTTCACCACATCTCACTTCACAATCTTCACTACATCTCACTTCACAATCTTCACTACACCTCACTTCACAATCTTCACTACATCTCACTTCACAATCTTCACTAACACCATCCTTCATCACTACATATAACATCCATCATCACTACTTATAACACCATCCATCATCATCACTACATATAACACTATCCATCATCACTACATATAACACGATCCATCATCACTGCATATAACACCATCCACCATCACTACATATAGAACCATCCATCACGACATATAACACCATCCGACATCACTACATATAACACCAACCATCATCACTACATATAACATCATCCATCATCACTACATATAACTCTATCCATCATCACTACACATAACACCATCCAGCATCACTACATATAACACCAACCATCATCACTACATATATCATCATGCATCATCACTATGTATAACACCATCCATCATCACTACATATATTACCCTCCTATCATCACTACATATAACACCATCCATCATTACTACATATAACGCCATCCTTCATCACTACATATAACACCATCCATCATCACTACATATTATAACACCATCCATCATCTCTACAAACACCAGTCCTCAACACTATAGTGATAAACAGAGCTTCATTTTGTTGTCAATTTCTTTAAATTCCAACCTTATTAAACCGTAATTCTTTCTGTATGGTCAAATTTTGATTTGACCTCAGTGAGAGAGCTGTTAGTGTCAATACATCACAATGGTGTTCCGACGCACTGTATCGAAGGTGTCTGAGGTGGAGGTGAAGGCTTGCAAGGATTTCGTTGTAGACTTCGACACCAGCTTTGTGGTGGTTGCAACAAACATCTACCCTGGTGTGGCCCCTAAGCAGATTCGACCATTGTTTGAGGAATGTGGACAGATCGACCTATTTGTGATGCCCGCAAAAGACAACACAAATGAACACTATGGCTTCGCATACATCCGATACTTTGACGAAGCCTCCTGTGATAAGGCTGTTGGACGATTGGATGGTGACAGCATTGGCCGCAGCCGAAAATCAACTAACAAACTGGAAGTTAACTACTACAGTGCCCATGGTACCCTGAACAACCTTGACCGCCAAGCTGCTGAGTTCATTGTTCTATCCAATGTTGCCGACCAACAACCCGCCTCTATCCTTAAGAAGACCAACGTACTCACTACCGTTGCCAAGTCAGTTACCTTCAATTATGACAATTTGGGCGACATCAGGGAGCGCGAAACTTCCACAGCTACTTACACTCTGTCTGTACCTCCCAACCAATGAATCTAACTCAACTGCTGCCATCGAATAAGAAAATGTCACCAATAGTTGTACCTCTGGGAACCTGGAGGGCGGCACCAACCCTGATGAAGGCTCAGTAATATCTACCATATTATTTAAACACTTATAACACATATAACATCATCCATCATCACTACATATAACACCATCCATCATCACTACATATAACACCATCTATCATCACTACATATAACATCATCCATCATCACTGCAGATCGGTAGAGTAGTTTTCGAGATTCTCGTGCGGACACACAAGCAAACACACACACACACACACACAAACAGACATACTTCTTTGTTTTATATCGATAGAAGATAGATCATCACTACATATAACACCACCCATCATCACTACATATAACATCATCCATCATCACTACATATAACACCACCCATCATCGCTACATATAACATCATCCATCATCACTACATATAACATCATCCATCATCACTACATATAACACCATCCATCATCACTACATATAACATCATCCATCATCACTACATATAACACCATCCATCATCACTACATATAACATCCTCCATCATCACTACATATAACACCATCCATCATCACTACATATAACATCATCCATCATCACTACATATAACACCATCCATCATCACTACATATAACACCATCCATCATCACTACAGATCGGTATAGCAGTTTCCGAGATTCTCGTGCGGACACACAAACACACACACAAACAAAAATACATACTTCTTTGTTTTATATATATAGATACAAGAAACAAAAATCTTTAATTATTTATTAATTGTAAGTTTTAAGGTTTTCCTGGAACCATTGGCAGGAAATAAGGACACTTGAACCTTGAAAACTTACTGTCGTCATAATTATTTATAATAAACCTGTCGATGTTTATTTCCGGGTTAAAGTAAAAGCAAGGTTTTGTCTGGCCTATTAGCATATAGACAGTTGCTGGTTGACGATACCGAAGACCTATACAGGTGTGTGGTGCTTGTGCTTGGTGATGCTTCGTTTATGAGAGATAATCCCAGGAGTGAACTTTGTTCTGAAAGGACAAACAAAAAAAGTCATTAATTA
>NW_024752947.1:0-6555 GCF_018991925.1 Homarus americanus | reverse complement strand
TACTTGGTATGTTGTGTAGGAGTGAGGGAATGACTTGGTATGTTGTGTAGGAGTGAGGGAATGACTTGGTATGTTGTGAAGGAGTGAGGGAAGGACTTGGTATGTTGTTTAGGAGTGAGGGAAGACTTGGTATGTTGTGTAGGAGTGAGGGAATGACTTGGTATGTAGGAGTGAGGGAAGGACTTGGTGTGTTGTGTAGGAGTGAGGGAAGGACTTGGTATGTTGTATAGGAGTGAGGGAAGGACTTGGTATGTTGTGTAGGAGTGAGAGATGGACTTGGCATGTTGTGTAGGAGTGAGGGAATGACTTGGTATGTTGTGTAGGAGTGAGGGATGAACTTGTTGAACTGTGTAGGAGTGAGGGAAGGACTTGTTGTATTGTGTAGGTGTGAGGGAAGGACTTGTAGTATTGTGTAGGAGTGAGGGAAGGACTTGGAGTATTGTGTAGGAGTGAGGGAAGGACTTGGTATATTGTGTAGGAGTGAGGGATGAACTTTGTATGTTGTGTAGGAGTGAGGGAAGGACTTGAAGTTTTGTGTAGGAGTGAGGGAAGGACTTCTAGTTTTGTGTAGGAGTGACGGAAGGACTTGAAGTTTTGTGTAGAATTGAGGGAAGGACATGTAGTTTTGTGTAGGATTGAGGGAAGTACTTGTAGTTTTGTGTAGGAGTGAGGGAAGGACTTGTAGTATTGTGTAGGAGTGAGGGAAGGACTTGTAGTATTGTGTAGGAGTGAGGGAAGGACTTGCAGTGTGGTGTAGGTAGTAAGGGAAGGACTTGTAGTATTGTGTAGGAGTGAGGGAAGGACTTGTAGTATTGTGTAGGAGTGAGGGAAGGACTTGGTATGTTGTTTGGGAGTGAGAGAAGGACTTGTAGTATTGTGTAGGAGTTAGGGATGGACTTGTAGTATTGTGTAGGAGTTAGTGATGGACTTGGTATGTTGTGTGGGAGTGAGGCAACGACTTGTAGTATTGTGTAGGAGTGAGGGAAGGACTTGTAGTATTGTGTAGGAGTGAGGGATTGTCTTGGTATGTTGTGTAGGAGTGAGAGAATTTCGTAGCAAATGCTCTATCTCATTCGCCAGACTGATAATAAAACACAAGTGTTTTATCTTTGGGGAGGGAGTTTTATTAGGCACTGAATATATTTGATTGAGAGGTAATTACACTGCTTCTTCAGTAGATAGGGCTATATTTTATATATGTTCCTTTATATAAACATTGTCTGGTATGTTATATATATTAATATATAATAAGTATGTTATAAGTAAATCAGCTCAACGTTGTGCAATTGTTAGGTAAAATAGTATTGTAATTGGCGGCATGGTATCCACATTGTGTGGGTCATGGCAATTGCAGGGAGGTAGACGAGCCTGGTTGGTGATAGTCTGTGGTGCAAGTGTGGTACAATTGGTCTGGACTCAGGATATATTTATATGGAGAGAGACGTTGTATACTTTTGTACTTTTCTATTCTATGGTGAGGCTGAGGTTCGGGTTTTGGTTAATTTAGGCTGTGGTCATCTGTACTGTACTTAAATTGTTCCTTAACTTGACCTTTGTTTGTGGACTCTTAACTTTATAATGATAAGTTATTCATTTCATGATTCATCTTCAACATGATACTTATATTTTGAGTTAATCTGAGGGTTATTATTGAGAACCTGGTGGAGATAATATAGGAGTCATTATAGTGTTTACCCTGCTTGTTGGTGTGACCACTCATGTGACTTGTGACTTGACTGGTGGTAAATTCTTGATAAAGAGAGGGGCTGGCATTACAGTATGAAGAAAGAGAGATTTTAATTCTTGTCTCAAAAAATTTTAATTTCACAGGACAGATGACATCAAGATGGACAGTGGAATGAACATTCTCAGGAAGTTGTTGTAAGTGTTGGTTAAATACGTCCACATAAATACTAAAACAGATTATAACAGTGTGTTGAAATCTTATCTACTGACTACTGTAGAGATACTGTAGCACTGTAGGAGTGAGGAAAGAACAAGCAATATTATGTAAGAGTGAGGGAAGGACATGCGGTGATGTGGAGGAGTGAGGGAAGGTTATGCAGTGTTGTGTAGGAGTGAGGGAAGGACTTGCAGTGTTGTGTAGAAGTGAGGGAAGGACTTTTAGTATTGTGTAGGAGTGAGGGAAGGACATGCAGTGTTGTGTAGGAGTGAGGGATAGACTTGCAGTGTTGTGTAGAAATGAGGAAAGGACATGTAGTATTGTGTAGGAGTGAGGGTAGGACATGCGGTGTTGTGTAGGAGTGAAAGAAGGACTTGCAGGATTGTGTAGGAGTGATGGAAGGACTTCTAGTATTGTGTAGGAGTGAAAGAAGGTTTTGTAGTATTGTGTAGGATTGAAGGAAGGACTTGAAGTTTTGTTTAGGAGTGAGGGAAGGACTTGTAGTATTGTGTTGGAGTGAGGGAAGGACTTGTAGTATTGTCTAGGCGTGAGGGATGGACTTGGTATGTTGTGTAGGAGTGAAGGAAGGACTTGTAGTATTGTGGAGGAGTGAAGGAAGGACTTGTAGTATTGTATAGGAGTGAGGGAAGGACTTGCAGTATTTTGTAGGCGTGAGGGAAGGACTTGTAGTATTGTGTAGGAGTGAGGGAAGGACTTGCTATATTGTGTAGGAGTGACGGATGGACATGGTATGTTGTGTGGGAAAGAGAGAAGGACTTGTAGTAATATGTAGGAGTTAGGGATGGACTTGTAGTATTGTGTGAGTGAGGGAAGGACGTGCATTGTGTAGGAGGGAGGGAAGGGCTTCTATTATTGTGTAGGAGTGAGGGAAGACTTGTAGTATTGTCTAGGTGAGGATGGACTCTGGAATAGTAGTAGGTGAAGGAAGGACTTGAAGTTTTGTTTAGGAGTGAGGGAAGGACTTGTAGTATTGTGTTGGAGTGAGGGAAGGACTTGTAGTATTGTCTAGGCGTGAGGGATGGACTTGGTATGTTGTGTAGGAGTGAAGGAAGGACTTGTAGTATTGTGGAGGAGTGAAGGAAGGACTTGTAGTATTTTATAGGAGTGAGGGAAGGACTTGCAGTATTTTGTAGGCGTGAGGGATCTAATTGGTATGTTGTGTAGGAGTGAAGGATGGAGTTGTAGTATTGTGTAGGAGTGAGGGAAGGACATGTAGTCTTGTGTAGGAATGAGGGAAGGACTTGTAGTATTGTGTAGGAGTGAGGGAAGGACTTGCTATATTGTGTAGGAGTGACGGATGGACTTGGTATGTTGTGTGGGAAAGAGAGAAGGACTTGTAGTAATATGTAGGAGTTAGGGATGGACTTGTAGTATTGTGTAGGAGTGAGGGAAGGACGTGCAGTATTGTGTAGGAGTGAGGGAAGGGCTTCTATTATTGTGTAGGAGTGAGGGAAGGACTTGCAGTGTTGTGTAGGAGTGAATGAAGGACTTGCAGGAGTGTGTATGAGTGAGGGAAGTACATGTAGTAATGTGTAGGACTGAGGGAATGATTACAGGGTTGTGTAAGAGTGAAGGAAGGTCTTGCAGGGTTGTGTAGGAGTTAAGGAAGGACATGCAGGGTTGTGTAGGAGTGAGGGAAGGACTTGAAGGGTTGTGTAGGAGTGAGGAGGGGAAGGACATCTAGTATTGTGCAGGAGTGAGGGAAGGACATGCAGTGTTGTGTAGAAGTGAGGGAAGGACTTCTAGTATTGTGTTGGAGTGAGGGAAGGACATGCGGTTTTGTGTAGAAGTGAGGGAAGGACCTGCACTGTTGTGTAGAAGTGAAAGAAGGACTTGTAGGGTTGCTTAGGAGTTAAGGAAGGACATGCAGGGTTGTGTAGGAGTGAGGGAAGAACTTGCAGGGTTGTGTAGGAGTGAAGGAATGACTTTCAGGGTTGTGTAGGAGTGAGGGAAGGACTTGCAGGGTTGTGTAGGAGTGAGGGAAGGACTTGTAGTGTAGGAGTGACGGAAGGACTTGTAGTGTGGTGTAGGAGTGACGGAAGGACTTGTAGTGTGGTGTATGAGTGAGGGGAGGACTTGTAGTGTGGTGTAGGAGTGACGGAAGGACTTGTAGTGTGGTGTAGAATTGAGGGAAGGACTTGGTGTGGTGTGGAGTGAGGGAAGGACTTGTGGTGTAGGAGTGAGGAAGGACTTGTAGTGGTGTGGGGTGAGGAAGGACTGTGGTGTGGTGTGGGGTGAGGGAAGGACTTGTGGTGTGTGTATGGTGGGGAAGGACTTGTAGTGTTGTGTAGGAGTGAGGAAGGACTTGTAGTGTGTGAGGAGTGGGGAAGGACTTGTAGTGTGGTGTAAGATGAGGGAAGGACTTGTGAATTGTGTGGGGTGAAGGACTTGTAGTGTGGTGTATAGGTGAGGGAAGGACTTGGGTTGTGTGGGAGTGAGAGGAAGGACTTGTGGTATAGGAGTGGGGAAGGACTTGTGAGTGTGTGGTGTAGGGTGGGGGGAAGGACTTGGTGTAGTGTATGGTGAGAAGGACTTGGTGTGGTGTAGAGTGGGAGGACTGTAGTGTGGTGTAAGAGTGAGGGAAGGACTTGTAGTGTGGTGTATGAGTGATGGAAGGACTTGTAGTGTGGTGTAGGGAAGAGGACTTACAGGGTTGTGAGAGTGAGAGAAGGACTTGCAGTGTGGTGTAGGAATGAGGGAAGGACTTGTAGTGTGGTGTAGGAGTGAGGGAAGGACTTGTAGGTGGTGTATGAGTGAGGAAGGACTTGTTGTGTAGTGTAGGAGTGAGGGAAGGACTTGTAGTGTAGGAGTGATGGAAGGACTTGTAGTGTGGTGTAGGAGGAGGAAAGGACTTGTAGTGTTGTGTAGGAGTGAGGGAAGGACTTGTAGTGTGGTGTATGAGATGGAAGGACTTGTAGTGTGGTGTAAGAGTGAGGGAAGGACTTAGAGGGTTGTGAAGTAGTGAGAGAAGGACTGCAGGGTTGTAGGATTGAGGGAAGGATTTGTGTGTAGGAGGAGGGAAGGACTTGTAGGTGTTGTATGAGTGAGGGAAGGACTTGTAGTGTGTGTATGAGGAGGAAGGACTTGTAGTGTGGTGTAGGAGTGAGGGAAGGACTTGTAGTGTGGTGGTGAGTAGGAAGGACTACGTGTTGTGTAGTAGTGAGAGGAAGGACTTGCAGGTTGTGTAGGAGTGAGGGAAGGACTTGTAGTGTTGTGTAGAGTGAGGGAAGGACTTGTAGACTATTGTAGGAGGAGGGAAGTATAGGTGTGTAGGAGTGAGGGAAGGACTTGTAGTGTGGTGTAAGGGTGAGGGAAGGACTTGTAGTGGTGTAGGAGTGAGGGAAGGACTTGTAGTATTGTAAGGAGTGAGGGAAGGACTTGTAGTGTGGTGTAGGAGTAAGGAAGGACTTGCAGGGTAGTGAAGGAGTGAGGGAAGGACTTGCAGGGTTGTGTAGGAGTGAGGGAAGGACTTGTAGTGTGGTGTAGGAGTGAGAGAAGGACTTGTAGTGGTGTATGAGTGAGGGAAGGACTTGTAGTGTGGTGTAGGAGTGAGGGAAGGACTTATATTGTGTGTAGGAGTAGGGAAGGACTTGTAGTGTGGTGTATGAGTGAGGAAGGACTTGTAGTGTTGTGTAGGAGGAGGGAAGGACTTGTAGTGTGGTAGGAGAGGGAAGGACTTGTAGTGTTGTGAAGTAGAGAGAGAAGGACTTGCAGGTGTAGTGTGTGTATAAGTGAGGGAAGGACTTGTAGTGTTGTGTAGAAGTGAGGGAAGGACTTGTAGTGTGGTGTATGAGTGAGGGAAGGACTTGCAGTGTTGTGTAGGAGTGAGGGAAGGACTTGTAGTGTCGTGTAAGTGAGTGAGGGAAGGACTTGTAGTGTTGTGTAGGATTGAGGGAAGGACTTGTGGTGTGGTGTAGGAGTGAGGGAAGGACTGTAGTATGGGTAGGAGTGAGGGAAGGACTTGTAGTGTTGTGTAGGAGTGAGGGAAGGACTTGTAGTGTTGTGTAGGAGAGGAAGGACTGTAGTGGTGAGAGTGAGGGAAGGACTTGTGTTGTGTAGGAGTGAGAGAAGGACTTGCAGTGTTGTGTAGGAGTGAGGGAAGGACTTGCAGTATTGTGTAGAGTGAGGGGGACTTGCAGGGTTGTGTAGGAGAGAGAGAAGGACTTGCAGTGTGGTATGGAGAGAGAAAGACTTGTAGTGTTGCTTAGAGTGAGGGAAGGACTTGCAAGGTTGTGTAGGAGTGAGGGAAGGACTTGTAGTGGGTGTATGAGTGAGGGAAGGACTTGTAGTGTTGTGTAGGAGTGAGGGAAGGACTTGTAGTGTGGTGTATGAGTGAGGAGGACTTGTAGTGTTGTGTAGGTGTGGGAAGGACTTGTAGTGTTGTGTATGAGTGAGGAAGGACTTGTAGTGTTGTGTAGGAGTGAGGGAAGGACTTGTAGTGTGGTATGAGTGAGGAAGGACTTGTAGTAAAAGAGTGAGGGAAGGACTTGTAGTGTGGTGTATGAGTGAGGGAGGACTTGTAGTGTGGTGTAGGAGAGGGAAGGACTTTTAGTGTGGTATAGGAGTGAGGGAAGGACTTGTAGTGTGGTGTAGGGGTGAGGGAAGGACTTGTAGTGTTGTGTATGAGTGAG
>NW_024752946.1:0-15384 GCF_018991925.1 Homarus americanus | reverse complement strand
CCTCCTTCACCCACGTATTTAAGGAACCTCTGTTCTCACGATCGTTCAGGGTGAAGGAATAATGTCCTACACCCACGTCCTGTTGTCTGAGTCCTTGTCATCATCATCGTCATTATCATCGTCATTATCATCATCATCATCGTCATTATCATCGTCATTCTCATCATCATCATCGTCATTCTCATCATCATCATCCTCATCATCATCATCATCATCATCATCATCGTCATTATCATCATCATCGTCATTATCATCGTCATTATCATCATCATCATCGTCATTATCATCATCATCGTCATTCTCATCATCATCATCATCATTATCATCGTCATTCTCATCATCATCGTCATCATCATCATCAGTGTCACTATCATATCACACCCCCACCACTACTAACACTATCATCACCATAACTACCACTACTACTACCATCGATATCCTCCTCCTCCTCCTCCTCCTCCTCCTCCTCCTCCTCCTGGTGAAGATGTTCCCACACTCGTGCCAGGCGTGTGCTGTAATAATGGTTAACTTCCTCTCACTGTCTCACCTGCGTCACTTGTCTCCACCTGTCTCACCTGCGTCATCTGTCTCACCTGTCCTATACCTGGTGGCGTTAGATCACCTTCACTCCCCTCTTCAACACAACTACCACCACTACCACCATTCTGCCAAGGTTAGGTTAGGTGTTCTCTCTCTCTCTCTCTCTCTCTCTCTCTCTCATCTTTATGTGTCTGTCTGTCTCTCGCTGTCATCTGTGTGTATGTTTGTTTATCTGTGTCTGTCTGTCTCTCGCTGTCATCTGTGTCTGTCTGTCTGTCTGTCTCTCTCTGTCTCAGCTATTTCCGGTTCTCCCTCACAGCTACAGGTAGGTCACCTCCATCAGTTTGTTCCTTCTAGCTAAAGTAGATGACCTTCCTTCCTTCCTTCCTTCCTTCACTCTTCTTCCCTCCGCCTTCACTCTCCCCTTTCACTCCCCTTCCTTCACTCCTCCCTCCCTCCCTCCCTCCTTTCCTCAACCACCACTACAACCCAGAGTAAGGTGTTATCAGTTATCAGAATGGGCGTGGTGGGTGGGCTGGATGGGTGGGCTGTGTGAATGAGTGGGTAGGCTGGGTGGGTTGATTGGGTCGTCTGTGTAGGTGGGTGATAGGGGGTTGACACTCCGCCCACCACCCACCATCCTCGATCACCACCCACCGCCCGCCACCCTCGACCACCACCCACCGCCCGCCACCCTCGACCACCCAGGACATAAGGTGGCAGTAAGTCACCTGTCACTTAATTACCTCCTCTGTCACCTTAGTCACCTGTCTCTCACCTGATTAGCGGGATAGATAGGGTTTTGTCAGGGGAGGGTACCAATCCTGTAGTGTGTCTTAGTGTGGGAGGAAACGACATAGGTAAGGTTAGGAGTGAGGAACTTTCAAGAGGTATAGGGAGGCGCTGGGGAAGATTAGAGATAGGGGAGGGATCCCGATAGTATGTGGTGTCTTGCCTAGAAGAGGGGTTGGTCGTGAATGACTGTCCAGGGCAATTGCTATAAATTGCCGACTGGAAAAACATTGTGCAAACAATGGTTGGGCATTCATTGATAGCTGGCAACGATTCTATGGCAGCGACTACCTGTACAGTCGTGACGGAGTACACTTGTCTCGTGCGGGGGTAAAGACGTTGTCTGCATCCCTGGAGCGTGAAATTGTCACTCCAAAGGGGGGGTTTCGCCACTAGAGAGAGGTCGGGGAAAGTGGGAGTCAAAAAACAAGCAGGTCCTGGGAAGTAAAATTAGTTACTCAGGACAAGGGGTAAAACAGGACCAGGGAAGGGTAGGCTTAAATGTATACTATACAAACAGTAGGAGCGTTAGAAATAAAATAGACTTGCTGAGAGCGGTTGTATGTACCGAGAATGTAGACGTCATAGCAATCACGGAAACTTGGATGAATCTGGCGAGCAAAAATTTTTTATCAGAGTACCACATAGAAGGGTACAACCTTTTTCACAAGGACAGGGAAGGTAGGAAGGGGGGAGGGGTCGCACTCTTCGTCAAGGATACATTAAGATGTTGTATTAATAATTCAATAAAGGGTGAAATAGGAACCGAGTCTGTGTGGGTAGAAATCACGGAAGGAAGAGAAAAACTAATTATGGGAGTGATTTACAGGTCCCCAAGTCTTGGGAAAGAAGCAGCTCAGCCCATATGGCAGGAAATGAGTAGGGCAGCAAAATACAACAACCTGTGCATTATGGGGGATTTCAACTTCAGAAATATTGACTGGGACAACATTGTAGGCGACTATGAATCTGAAGACTTCCTAGACGCATACAGGACAATTTTTTGAAACAACTAATTACAGAACCTACTAGAGGTGACAATATATTAGACCTAGTATTAACAAATAAAGAAAATATTATCAGAGATATCACAGTGGGGGAAGAACTAGGGAACAGTGATCACAGAGAAATCAGGTTCACCCTAAATTGGGAAATGAAAAACAATGACAATGGTCAGAGTCCCAGACTTTCGATCGGCGGATTATGATGGGTTAAGAAGGTAGGTACAGTACAAGTACACACAGTACTTGTTCATATTCTCAGTTTACACGCACAGTATACCATGTGAATCTTTACTCTCCACATACAATACACTCATAGTGCTTCATATTTGTTTGTTTTTTATCAAACTCTTAAGTGGGGCAAATTTTATATCCCTCCCCCTACAGGAATTGCCTAGCTTATACTACAGGTAGTCAAAGGGCGATATAATTACCAAATAAAAATCTTTATTTGGCATATGCAATAAATTCTCATTATCTACATGACATTACGTGTAATTTATTCAGAATGTATTCATCATGCAGAACCTCTACCTATGGGAATATGTCAACCTGTCGTTTGTAGCATGAGTTCTGAGTGGCTGGTCACCACAAACGAAGCGCTGAATCAGGAGTCGAGCTTGGAGCCACATTTCTCTGAACCATCTGTGATTTTTGTTGATCAGCTGAATAAAAAATGTTTCCCATTATTTCCTGCAGAAGCAACTCAGTTTTTGTGTTAGAGAGCATTTACATGTAATATCCGGTCCTTATCATTACAAGAGCGTCGGCTAGACAGAAGTTTCGATAGGGTGGTTCAGTGTCTGGGAGTCGAGCTCTCAGTTGTCACTTTGGAAGGTATCAGTACTTTCTTATGGTGTCAAATTAAGCAAAACCAATGTTGCCACGCCAGCCATCCGATTAAGTGTTATAGCTAAGGTTTGCAAGTGACGCTTTATATCATGTGCTTCAACACCACAAGAGCGTATGTTCGTACTGGAGATGGTTCAGTGTGTGGTGGAGATGTGGATGAACTTTAGACCAGGGACAGCCAGACGTGGAGGGGGGGAGCCGGCCAGTAGTGAGACGGTCGAAGCGATTAGTGGATGTGTGACGGAAGTTAACGTTTTACAAAATGCTCCTAAATTAATACATCCAGTTGTCAAGGATTATAAAATACAGACGCCATCAAGTGTGTGTTGGTGTTGGTGTTGAAAAATATAAGGTATGTCGCTGTGTATATTTCCCTTACAACTTATTTCTTTCTCCAATCTACGTCAATTCGATAGCCCATTAATTGTATAGAAATGTTGATGACTGGGACTTAATTATACTGAATGATCTTGACAGCTTCACTGGGGTAGAAATCCATTTCAACGTGATTTGGTTGTAGGAGTTTAAGGTTAGGTACCAGAACAAGGCGACCACCCACGCTCCTATCGAGAGTTACTACCACTCTCTATCATCCATGAATCGATCTAGCCTTCTTTTAAGACTCTCCAGCGTTCCAGCACTTACTACAAAGTTGCTAAGCTTGTTCCACTCTTCCACCACCCTGTTTGTGAACCAGTCCCTTCCTGTCTCACTCCTAAACCTAAACTTATCCATTTTAAATCCGTTGCTACGAGTCCTATCCTGCTCGGATATTATAAGAACTTTATCCATATCTCCTCTATTGATTCCTTTCACCCACTTAAATACTTAAGTACTTCACCACAATCACTTCATAATCATTTTGCCACAATCACTTCACCCTCACCACACTCACTTCACCATAATCATTTTGCCACAATCGCTTCACTATCACCACAATCACTTAACCATCACCAAAATCACTTCGCCACAATCGCTTCACCACCATCACCACAATCATTTCACCATCACCATAATCTTCTTCATCACCAAAATCACTACACTATCACCACAATCACAATCACTTCAATTGTCTTATAAAAACTAACTCACATTATAGAAATATTGCCCAGGCGTTTAGTATCTTAACCGCGGCTCATCGGCTAGTTACCGTGGGTGATGTAATTATATAAACATAATGTTTGTAGCCCACATTAATATAAGTATTACGGTCTGTCTGACGGGCTAATACATTATTATAATGTACCATTCATTTCTATATTTATCATTTTTTTAAGTTGTTGTTCAGGTTTTAATCACCAGTAATTAGATATTTATAATAACGTACAGTAGATATGAGGATAAATATTGAAAAATACGAGGGTGGAAATCACATTTACTTTTAATATTTACCAACACAGGTCATACAGAATATCAATAGCCTGTCCAATGGCCTCCCTTTTATATAGCCCCCTGGAGCCTTCTTGGGACTGAGACACAAGGTTATATAGGTGGTTGGTTCCTCACAAACTGCTCACACTCGTCCTGGGTGTGTAGGAGGAGTCGGGACCAGTGTTTAGCTTGTCTTCAGGTTCCCACGCGTTCACTATCTGGGTCCAAATGGTCTCTGTAGGGTTGAGGTCTGGGTAGCACTCACAAACAGTCATAGTAATCGCTTAACACAAGCAGTGGCCCTATGCAATATTATATTTGTGATATTAAATGTTTCAATAAAAATACAACATTATTATTCTATTGGGTAAAGGAAAAGTTGTATTGTTTAACTAAAAGAAACTTATTGAATATGGACCTGGAGATTTAGATGGCCAGTCCAAAAGGTCAATTTCATTCGACCTTTCCTCTGACCATCGCTTCATCTCTCGTGCCGTGTGAACAGGGCAGTTATCAAAGAAGTGAACAATATTCATCAAACATAATTTGTTAACACTTATATCATGAATTGGCGCCTTCATATAGGTGAAAATGCGCGACTTAGAAAAATAAAATAGGCGTGTGTGGAGGCTCGGATGGTGGGCAGCCTCCAGCAGCACGAGTCAAACGTCAGAGATGATGATGGGTAATGTAAACTGTTGTACACTGAAGAGGAAAAATAAGAGATAACTGTATTATATACTGATGGAAAATAGAACAAAATATTGGTATTGAGGGAAAGGTGTTTGTTGATCAAGTAACCCAAATTAAGGAGCACATTTCAGTATTAATACTATGGATAGATCTACGTAGTATTAGTTATGGGCTGCAAATTGGTGCCATCTTTTACTTTAATAATACAAGATTAATACAATATGTTGGAGTTTGATAAACTTTATATAGGAGCAACTTTTCTAGACTTACAAATTCTAAATTGCAATTTAAAATATGTATGCCCCTTTTAGACCCGATCTAATGTTGACACTGGTGTATATACTATTCAACACAGTATGGTGGCTCACTGGCAAGGTACCTGTTGTGGATGATGGAGGTCTCGGGTTCGACTGCCAGATGGACTGAAGTCGTGTTGAACTGGACGAGGCAGAGACAGGATTTTGAATGGTTCGTAAGTAAAATTTATGTTTTACCAGTGATGTTGGGGCTGGTGCAATGGAATTACTCTACAATAGAGAAAGAAGCTGTGGCTCTGCTTATGGCACTGGAAAAGTTTAACATATATTGTGGCAACACCTACCAGAGAATTGTAGTTTACAGTGACCATAATATATTACAGTTCAGAAGCCGAATGAAAAACAAGAATCAGAGGCTTAATAGATGGTGATTAACTCTGCAGGGAAGGACTTGGTATGTTGTGTAGGAGTGAGGCAAGGACTTGGTATGTTGTGTAGGAGTGAGGGAAGGACTTGGTATGTTGTTTAGGAGTGAGGGAAGGACTTGGTATGTTGTTTAGGAGTGAGGGAAGGACTTGGTATGTTGCTTAGTAGTGAGGGATGGACTTGGTATGTTGCTTAGGAATGAGGGATGGACTTGGTATGTTGTTTAGGAGTGAGGGATGGACTTGGTATGTTGTGTAGGAGTGAGGGAAGGACTTGGTATGTTGTGTAGGAGTGAGGGAAGGACTTGGTATGTTGTGTAGGAGTGGGGGATGGACTTGGTATGTTGTGTAGGAGTGAGGGATGGACTTGGTATGTTGTGTAGGAGTGAGGGATGGACTTGGTATGTTGTGTAGGAGTGAGGGATGAACTTGGTATGTGTGTAGGGTGAGGGGAAACTGTTGTATTGTGTAGGGTGAGGATGGACTTGGTATCTTGTGTAGGAGTGAGGGATGAACTTGTTGTATTGTGTAGGAGTGAGGGGAAGGACTTATGTGTGTGGGGTGAGGGGAACTTGTTGTATTGTTAGTGAGGGATGGACTTTATGTGTGTGGGAGTGAGGGGAAACTTTATGTTTGTGAGTGTGGGGACTTGGTATGTGTGTAGGGAAAGGGAAGGACTGGGTATGTTGTTTAGGGTGAGGGAAGGACTTGGTATATTGTGTAGGAGTGAGGCAAAGGACTTGGTATGTTGTGTAGGAGTGAGGGAAGGACTTGGTATGTAGTTTAGGAGTGAGGGATGGACTTGGTATGTTGTGTAGGAGTGAGGGAAGGACTTGGTATGTTGTGTAGGAGTGAGGGAAGGACTTGGTATGTTGTGTAGGAGTGAGGGATAGACTTGTTGAACTGTGTAGGAGTCAGGGAAGGACTTGTTGATCTGTTTAGGAGTGAGGGAAGGACTTGAAGTTTTGTGTAGTCGTGAGGGAAGGTCTTGTAGTATTGTGTAGGAGTGATGGAAGGAATTGTACTATTGTGTAGGAGTGAGGGAAGGACTTGCAGTATTGTGTAGGAGTGAGGGAAGAACTTGTAGTTTTCTGTAGGAGTGAGGAAAGGACTTGTAGCATTGTATAGGAGAGAGGGAAGGACTTGTAATATTGTGTAGGAGTGTGGGATGGACATGGTATGTTGTGTGCGAGTGAGGGATGGACTTGAAGTTTTGTGTAGGAGTGAGGGAAGGACTTGTAGTATTGTGTGTAGAATTGAGGGAAGGACTTGAATTTTTGATATTAGGGAGTAGGGGAAGGGACTTGTAGTATTGTTAAGAGGTGAGGGAAAGGACTTGCAGTGTGTGCAGGAGTGAGAGAAGGACTTGTAGTTTTGTGTAGGGGTGGGGGAAGGACATGCTAGTTTTGTGTGGGGTGAGGTGGGACTTGTAGTGTGTGTACGAGGTGAGGGGGAAGGATTTGCCAATGTGGTGTAGGGGAGTGGGGGAAGGGACTTGTGGTGTGTGTGGGGTGAGGGGAAGGGACTTGTGGTATGGTGTGGGGTGGGGAAGGACTTGTAGTATTGTTGAAGAGTGAGGGAAGGACTTGTAGTATTGTTGAAGAGTGAGGGAAGGACTTGTAGTATTGTGTAAGAGTGAGGGAAGGACTTGTAGTATTGTGTAGGAGTGAGGGATGGACTTGTAGTATTGTGTAGAAGTGAGGGATGGACTTGTAGTATTGTGTAGGAGTGAGGGATGGACTTGGTATGTTGTGTGGGAGTGAGGGATGGACTTGGTATGTTGTGTGGGAGTGAGGGATGAACTTGGTAAGTTATGTAGAAGTGAGTGAAAGACTTGTAGTATTGTGTAGGAGTTAGGGATGGACTTGTAGTATTGTGTAGGAGTGAGGGATGGACTTGGTATGTTGTGTGGGATTGAGGGATGAACTTGTAGTATTGTGTAGGAGTGAGGGATGGACTTGGTATGTTGTGTAGGAGCGAGAGAATTTCGTAGCAAATGCTCTATCTCATTCACCAGACTGAAAATAAAACACAAGGGTTTTGTCTTTGGGGAGGGAGTTTTATAAGGCACTAAATATATTTGATTGAGAGGTAATTACACTGCTTCTTCAGTAGGTAAGACTATATTTTATATATGTTCCTGTATGTAAACATTGTCTGGTATGTTATATATATTAATTTATAACAAGTATGTAATAAGTAAATCAGCTTAACGTTGTGCATTTGTTAGGTAAAATAGTATGGTAATTGGCGGCATGGTATCCGCATTGTGTGGGTCACGGCAAGTGCAGGGAGGTAGACGAGCCTGGCTGGTGATAGTGTGTGGCGCAAGTGTGGTACAATTGGTCTGGACTCAGGATATATTTATATGGAGATAAGTGGTGTATACTCTTGTACTTTTCTAGTGTATGGTGAGGCTGAGGTTCGGGTTTGGGTTAATTTAGGCTGTGGTCATCTGTACTGTACTTAAATTGTTCCTTTACTTGACCTTTGTTTGTGGTCTCTTTACTTTATAATGATAAGCTATGCATTTCATGATTCATCTTCAACATGATAAATATATTTTGAGTTAATGTGAGGGTTATTATTGAGAATCTGGTGGTGGAGATAATATAAGAGTCAATATAGTGTTTTCCCTGCTTGTTGTTGTGACCACTCGTGTGACTTGTGACTTGTCTAGTGGTAAATTCTTGATAAAGAGGAATGATTTTAATTTTTGTCGCCCTGCAATATATATATATATATATACAAAAAAACCCTATTTTTTGGTTAATAAAATTTTAATTTCACAGGTATTAACAGAAAATACTACTCCAGGGAGGATGAGGACCATAACTTGGTGTACAGATGACGAGGCAACATCAAGATGGACAAGAGAAACGATCAAGAGTACAGTAAAGGATGAACATTCTCTAAATAACTCAGTCTACCAAACATGACAGGAAGTTGTATTGTATATATGTAAGTGTTGGTTAAATACGTCCACATAAATATTAAAAACAGATTATAAAACAGTGTGTTGAAATCTTATCTACTGACTACTGTAGCACTGTAGGAGTGAGGAAAGAACAAGCAATGTTATGTAAGAGTGAGGGAAGGACATGTGGAGGAGTGAAGGAAGGTTATGCGGTGTTGTGTAGGAGTGAGGGAAGGACTTGTATAGGAGTGACCATATAGACTTGTGGCGTTGCGAAGCTTATAACTTCTAATACACTGTTGTAATCTTTTATGTGGATTTGTAACTAGACAGTCAGGAAGTATTTTGTTCAACTTAATTATTTTGGAGTTTAGTTTCATCTTCATTTGCAAAAGAAAATATTTTATTTTTCCTGGCAGTGAAATACAAGATATTAGTTTAAGATTTTACTGTAAAATTAAGTAATTATTACAGCTTTACAACTTACTTGTAGCCAATGAGCATTTCCTGTGGGCAAACTTTTGAAATTGTATGTTACTCCTAGGGGCTATGTGAGGCCCCCAGGGCTTATATGCCGCCGCCATGGACTGTTTGGCTAATTAGGGCTGTGTGATGATCATAGGTGGTTGCATAATGGATTTAAGGACTATGTAAGGTTGTCAGGGGTAGTCTGATCCAACCAGAGGCTGTTTGTGGCTATATTGTGAATATCAAATTGGAGATGTGTGAGGCTCTTAGAGAGCTACTGTACTTGTGACTGAGGGGGTTAATTGATGCTCCTCATGTCTGTGTACAGAAAAAGATGAATATATCCTAAGTCAGTCTACCCGACATGACAGGAAGTTGTATTGTGTATAATATTTACTGTTGGTTCGACAAATCTTTAAAAATGCTAAAATAGATTATAACGGTGTATTGAAAGTTTATCTACTGATTACTGTAGGACTGAGGGAAGGACATGCAGTATTGTGTGGTATTGAGGGAAGAACTTCAATATTGTGTAGGAATGAGGGAAGGACTTGTAGTGTAGTGTAGGACCTAGGGAAGGACATGTAGTGATGTTCGTAAATGAGAGAAGGACTTGCTGACCTAATGAATGAGAGGAGGACTTACTGATATTAAGGAGTGAGAGGAGGATTTGTAGTGCTTTATAGGAGTGAGAGAAAGACATGCAATGTTGTGTAGTATGAGGGAAGGACACATTGTGATGTATAGGAGAGAGAGAAGGACTCACTGTGCTGTGCTTAGGAGTGTGGGAAGGACTCACTGTGATGTGTAAGAGTGAGGGAAGGACTCGCTGTGATGTGTAAGAGTGAGGGAAGGACTCGCTGTGATGTGTAGGAGTGAGAGAAGGACTCATTGTGATGGATAGGAGTGAGAGAAGGACTCACTGTGCTGTGTATAGGAGTGTGGGAAGGACTCACTGTAATGTGTAGGAGTGACGGAAGGTCTCGCTGTGATGTGTAGGAGTGAGGAAAGGACTGTCTGTGATGTGTAGGAGTGAGGGAAGGACTGACTGACTGAGGTGTAAAGTGAAGGGCTTCTGTCTCACCAATGAGGCAGACTACTGGTGATGACGTCATTGCTCTTGTGGTCTGTTCCACCATTGACGTAGACTACTAGTGGTGACGTCACTGCTGTGGTCCACCTATGGAATGCCCAAGGTGACTTCAGCTCACTTAAAATGCAGAGAACTTGTGACATAATATTACAAGCAAGTTGTAATGATTTAATGAGACCTGAAAATTAGAGTAAATTCTTGAAGTAGCATCTTTTAATCCAGTGCCAACAAGAGTAAAATACTTCGTTATACAAGTGGAAATAAATCTGAAGTACAAAATAAGTCAACAATGTCATAACATTGTTGAAGTTACGGTATTTTGTACAGTAGTTTCATCTTCATTTGTATAACACAATGTTTTACTCTAGTTGGCACAGCACTGAAATATAAGATGCCAGTTTAAAAATTTACCTTAATTATCATTTAGTTATTTATTACGTGTTCACAACTCACTTTGTAACCAATGAATCTTTCCTCTGGACAAACTTTTGTAATTGTATTTTGTTTTTCAAATGTTATACATATTAGAAATTAATTACAAGGCAGTGTATGTTCAAGGGGATAAGTGATGTTTGTGGCAACTTGTGGATGTGTGAGGCTATTAAGAGCCATCTGTGTCTCTGAGGAGGCTGATTGATTCTCCCCTAAGATCTACATGATGCTTCTAGGGGGCTTATAAGTAGCTAGTTGTGTACAGCTAGTAAGGGCTACGAGATGACACTAAAGGCTGTCTGTCACTGCTGGGGACAGTGAAGCTGCCAAGGGCTGGGTGCCGAGGCTTGTCTGAGCCCCCTACTCATGAGATAGGCGAGACACGTCGACCAAGGTAAACTGGTAGCCGTGCATGGTCTAGGTTGCGTCGCCTTTATGGGACCCTGTGTGCACAGATTGTAGTACCATAAGGGCAACCTAACATAGCAGTAACCTGGTGTCAATCATTGCAATACCTATTTGTATATTAACTTAATGTATCGTATAAATAAAAAAAAATACCCTTTTCTTTCTTTATATTAATCCTAATAAAAAAGTTGGAAACAAAAGGGTTCCAAAGACAAAAATGAAAAGAGCCAATTATTATACTTTCCCGAAAAGTAGAAAATCTACGTCACCGAAAAGGAGATGCTTACGATCTTTTGAAAATTAGAAAAAACGTAAGTTATTTTTTTTCTCTTAAGTTCCAACTTACGACAATTAAAAAGAGCGTAAATTCGGATTCTCAACAGATCGTAAGTATCTACGTTTCGGGAAAGTAGATTATCGACTTTTCTGGGAAGTAAATTATCGAATTTTGGGGAAATATTACCTAATTTTGCGAAGTAGATTATCATAGAAAACGGGAAATTTGTATCATAGAAAATGGGAAATATCTACTTTCCGAGAAAGTTGGTTATCTACTTTCCCGGAAAGTAGATTTTTTTCTACTTTTCGGGAAAGTAGATTATCGACTTTTCTGGGAAGTAAATTATCGAATTTTGGGCAAATATTACCTAATTTTGCGAAGTAGATTATCATAGAAAACGGGAAATTTGTATCATAGAAAATGGGAAATATCTACTTTCCGGGAAAGTTGGTTATCTACTTTCCTGAAAAGTAGATTTTTTTCTACTTTTCGGGAAAGTAGATTATCGACTTTTCTGGGAAGTAAATTATCGAATTTTGGGCAAATATTACCTAATTTTGCGAAGTAGATTATCATAGAAAACGGGAAATTTGTATCATAGAAAATGGGAAATATCTACTTTCCGGGAAAGTTGGTTATCTACTTTCCCGAAAAGTAGATTTTTTTTCTACTTTTCGGGAAAGTAGATTATCGACTTTTCTGGGAAGTAAATTATCGAATTTTTGGGAAATATCACCCAATTTTGCGAAGTAGATCATAGAAAACGGGAAATTTGTATCATAGAAAATGGGAAATATCTACTTTCCGGGAAAGTTGGTTATCTACTTTCCCGAAAAGTAGATTTTTTTCTACTTCTCGGGAAAGTAGATTATCGACTTTTCTGGGAAGTAAATTATCGAATTTTGGGGAAATATTACCCAATTTTACGAAGTAGATTATCATAGGAAACGGGAAATTTGTATCATAGAAAATGGGAAATATCTACTTTCCGGGAAAGTTGGTTATCTACTTTCCCGAAAGGTAGATTTTTTTTCTACTTTTCAGGAAAGTAGATTATCGACTTTTCTGGGAAGTAAATTATCGAATTTTGGGGAAATATTACCCAATTTTGCGAAGTAGATTATCATAGAAAACGGGAAATTTGTATCATAGAAAATGGAAAATATCTACTTTCCGGGAAAGTTGGTTATCTACTTTCCCGAAAAGTAGATTTTTTTCTACTTTTCGGGAAAGTAGATTATCGACTTTTCTGGGAAGTAAATTATCGAATTTTGGGCAAATATTACCTAATTTTGCGAAGTAGATTATCATAGAAAACGGGAAATTTGTATCATAGAAAATGGGAAATATCTACTTTCCGGGAAAGTTGGTTATCTACTTTCCCGAAAAGTAGATTTTTTTTCTACTTTTCGGGAAAGTAGATTATCGACTTTTCTGGGAAGTAAATTTTCGAATTTTGGGGAAATATTACCTAATTTTGCAAAGTAGATTATCATAGAAAACGGGAAATTTGTATCATAGAAAATGGGAAATATCTACTTTCCGGGAAAGTTGGTTATCTACTTTCCCGAAAAGTAGATTTTTTCTACTTTTCGGGAAAGTAGATTATCGACTTTTCTGGGAAGTAAATTATCGAATTTTGGGGAAATATTACCTAATTTTGCGAAGTAGATTATCATAGAAAACGGGAAATTTGTATCATAGAAAATGGGAAATATCTACTTTCCGGGAAAGTTGGTTATCTACTTTCCCGAAAAGTAGATTTTTTTTCTACTTTTCGGGAAAGTAGATTATCGACTTTTCTGGGAAGTAAATTATCGAATTTTGGGGAAATATTACCTAATTTTGCGAAGTAGATTATCATAGAAAACGGGAAATTTGTATCATAGAAAATGGGAAATATCTACTTTCCGGGAAAGTTGGTTATCTACTTTCCCGAAAAGTAGATTTTTTTCTACTTTTCGGGAAAGTAGATTATCGACTTTTCTGGGAAGTAAATTATCGAATTTTGGGGAAATATTACCTAATTTTGCGAAGTAGATTATCATAGAAAACGGGAAATTTGTATCATAGAAAATGGGAAATATCTACTTTCCGGGAAAGTTGGTTATCTACTTTTCCGAAAAGTAGATTTTTTTCTACTTTTCGGGAAAGTAGATTATCGACTTTTCTGGGAAGTAAATTATCGAATTTTGGGGAAATATTACCTAATTTTGCGAAGTAGATTATCATAGAAAACGGGAAATTTGTATCATAGAAAATGGGAAATATCTACTTTCCGGGAAAGTTGGTTATCTACTTTCCCGAAAAGTAGATTTTTTTTCTACTTTTCGGGAAAGTAGATTATCGACTTTTCTGGGAAGTAAATTTTCGAATTTTGGGGAAATATTACCTAATTTTGCGAAGTAGATTATCATAGAAAACGGGAAATTTGTATCATGGAAAATGGGAAATATCTACTTTCCGGGAAAGTTGGTTATCTACTTTCCCGAAAAGTAGATTTTTTCTACTTTTCGGGAAAGTAGATTATCGACTTTTCTGGGAAGTAAATTATCGAATTTTGGGCAAATATTACCCAATTTTGCGAAGTAGATTATCATAGAAAACGGGAAATTTGTATCATGGAAAATGGGAAATATCTACTTTCCGGGAAAGTTGGTTATCTACTTTCCCGAAAAGTAGATTTTTTTCTACTTTTCGGGAAAGTAGATTATCGACTTTTCTGGGAAGTAAATTATCGAATTTTGGGGAAATATTACCTAATTTTGCGAAGTAGATTATCATAGAAAACGGGAAATTTGTGTCATAGAAAATGGGAAATATCTACTTTCCGTGAAAGTTGGCTATTCACTTTCCTGAAAGTAGATTTTTTCACTTTTCGAAAGTAGATTATCGACTTTTCTGGGAAGTAAATTATCGAATTTGGGCAAATATTACCAATTTGCGAAGTAGATTATCAGAAAACGAAATTCTAGAATACAGAAAATGGGAAATATCTACTTTCCGGGAAAGTTGGTTATCTACTTTCCTGAAAAGTATTTTTTTTTCACTTTTTCGGGAAAGTAGATTATCGACTTTTCTGGGAAGCAATATCGAATTTGGGGAAATATTATACCTAATTTTGCGAAGTAGATTATCATAGAAAACGGGAAATTTGTATCATAGAAAAAGGGAAATATCTACTTTCCGGGAAAGTTGGTTATCTACTTTCCCGAAAAGTAGATTTTTTTTCTACTTTTCGGGAAAGTAGATTATCGACTTTTCTGGGAAGTAAATTTTCGAATTTTGGGCAAATATTACCTAATTTTGCGAAGTAGATTATCATAGAAAACGGAAAATTTGTATCATAGAAAATGGGAAATATCTACTTTCCGGGAAAGTTGGTTATCTACTTTCCCGAAAAGTAGATTTTTTTTCTACTTTTCGGGAAAGTAGATTATCGACTTTTCTGGGAAGTAAATTATCAAATTTTGGGGAAATATTACCTAATTTTGCGAAGTAGATTATCATAGAAAACGGGAAATTTGTATCATAGAAAATGGGAAATATCTACTTTCCGGGAAAGTTGGTTATCTACATTCCCGAAAAGTAGATTTTTTTTCTACTTTTCGGGAAAGTAGATTATCGACTTTTCTGAGAAGTAAATGATCGAATTTTGGGGAAATATTACCTAATTTTGCGAAGTAGATTATCATAGAAAACGGGAAATTTGTATCATAGAAAATGGGAAATATCTACTTTCCGGGAAAGTTGGTTATCTATTTTCCCGAAAAGTAGATTTTTTTTCTACTTTTCGGGAAAGTAGATTATCGACTTTTCTGGGAAGTAAATTATCGAATTTTGGGCAAATATTAC
>NW_024752945.1:0-14502 GCF_018991925.1 Homarus americanus | reverse complement strand
TGGCATATAGTAGTGAAATGGTTATTTGATTGCTCAGCTTCCGCGTCAACGTTAGTGAGATGGCTAAGGAAGGGGAGGGGGAACATGTCTTGTTGTTTTGATCACAGAGTTTCTCAGCTTACCATACCAGGTATTGACTGATGTTGGTCTGCTTCAAGTGTTACAATTTAACGGTTGGGCAATTGAGACTTCTTTGCAGTGCATGTTCGCGGATGACTCGGTTGCGAAGGACCTGTAGCGGATGTGGTCGGCCAGTTAAAGGCTCTGTCTCTGTTGCATAAGTCTTTGATCGAGGTGTGATCCAGGAGCAAGTTAGCTGGGTGAGATCTGACGGACTTCTCGGGAAGAAGTGGTGGTGAAACTTACGTGGTAGGTATTCGGTATAATTTTTTCCATGGTGTCGACACAATACTCCCTCATATCGATCCTGATGCCTTTTTACACAAAACTCACTACAAGGTTACACAAACCCCCAATTGTAACACATACTTCCTGAGCGCTCGAGTTTAGTTCACAATCATCTACTACCTCATTCCTTCTCCTTGATTAGCCATAACATCAGCAGTATTCCCTTCATCTAGATACCTTTTTAGATCAGTGTTTATCTTCTATAGCCCACAAATTTAATGTACTTGGGTTCTGTGAGACAAACTCACTAAAGGTGATGAACATTTGCTAAAACATTCCTAATTATAATGAACACTGGAGTCATACGTCACGACACAGTGGTGGTGTCCTTCCCTATATGTTGACTATCAAGTATAACACTTCTGGAAGAGATGATTTAAAAGGTTCAAGGAGGAATACATGGAGTTTTCTCAACTGATTACGTAGCAACACACAGAAATATCTAGAAGGGTAATCTACAGAAGACCCCGCATAGTGTAAGGAATTTACTGTGATAAATTTTTCAGAGAGCTTATCACTATCATAGTTGAAGAGAGAGAAGCGTTGCTACATTACAGAGATTTCAGCCTTGCTCTGGTAACCAAATCAGAAACCGACACCTCCAGAGTATTGAACCTTCTTGCTACCTGTCATTTCTAGAAAGCTCTTCTTCAACACTATATTAAACCCACTAGAGCTAACTTCCACCTTTGCCTGTGATAGATCATGCTCTGGACTGGCAACTTTCCTAACAATCTTACACCAGAATTGGAATTATTTATAACAATATCTCCCAAGATCCATTTCCTAGTTTTCCATGTATCTAAAACAATAGCCTACAAGACCTGAAAGGTCTGGTAAGTCAAAATACAATACAGGGAACTGCACCCATGGCATGCTCTTTTTAAAACAACCTAATGAATGCTAACTAGGATCTTGTCTATACCTCCGACAACACTAACGCGAAAAAGCTACAACTTCTCTTACATCTTCAATGCTTGCTTTGACTCATCTTCCCGCTCAAGACTAAGTCCAGTTAAACTACTTATCATTTCAAACCCTATATCACAAAGCGAAATTTAGATAATGATAAAGAAAAAACACAAACTCAAAGGAAATTTGCAAAAGATTCTTTAACTTTCGGTGAACAGCTTACAGAATATCAGAAATAGAGTAACTTAAGCAGTTAGGAAATGTCAGACAGCCATTATACAAATAAGCTCCAGTCAGCGTCAGGCGACAACGAAAACCTGAACTGTCATAGAATTCTCTTCAGTACGGGAACACTGAGCTAACTAAATACCACTCAACTTTATGATAAATGATTCAGCTGTAACGGATTTAAACTCCTCGTACCAACCACTTTAATGAACATTTATTAATGTTGGCAAAAAATCTTCTGGAAGAGCATCCTAATCACCATGAGGAATTTAGGCTTACCTGCAAAACAGACAGCAAAATAGTATTTCTTTCTGAATGAATTTTTAAGCACTCTTAAATGTCCAAAAGATGCAGCAACAGGCAGTACACAATATACCAATGAGCATCATTAGAAAGTAGCCCACTTGTACTACCTGTTCTCCTACATTTGTAACACCTCCTTCACTAGTGGTGTCTTTCGGGTAAACTGAAAATTGCTAAAAGTTCACAGCATATAAAATATCTGGGGACAAGGTCTCTTCAAGAATTACCTGCCCCATGTCAGTCCTCCCAGCCTTGGTAAGATACTGGAGAAGCTAGCAAGTAATGGAGCTAAATTCATTCAGCAATGCCATACTACAGTTGCCCCGAGTTTGCCTGACAATAGTATTCCAGTCCTGGAATAATAAGAGATACAACAAGGCACCCAAGAGCTACTAAGATCACCCCCATGCACTCCTCTCAGTCCCCAGACCTCCGCCAAAAAATATCATGGTGTGAAGGTGTGGAACAACTACCCCCACCATCAACAAAGACTACGCTCCGCTTAGCAAATCATCTCTTTAAAATATATATTGTCTTTAGTATTAATATTTCTTGTAATACCTATTATATTTACAGTACTTATAGCACGTACTACCATCAAACCTTATTATCGGAAATTATTATGAAAATAGATAAAAGAAATTACTATCGCAATAAACATAATTGCCAACTAGACATTGTCCTGTAGCTCTGTCACTCTTGTTCAACAACCACTGTACAACCCATTTGTACTCCCCCCCAATTATACTTATGTTTTCCAATTCCGCTGTAATTTATGTATATACTTACAATAAAAAATAAACAAAATAAATAATAATAAATAAATAAAATAAATAAATATTGGTAATCATTATGAAACAATAACATGAGACAACAGCTTTTACCACCATGCTGTTATGCTATTCCAGATGTTACTAATTGTTGCATAATACTTTCTTGAGAAACCTATATAGTATATATCGGAATTTTTTAAAGAGCTCAGGTTCTCTCAACTAGGCTCCAGCCATGTTAATATTGTTATTATTATCCCTCTCTGTATCTGTGTTTTCTGGCTAAATAAACTGTTTCAATTCAGTTCAATTCAATTCAACATGTCCCTCACCCACACCTTACAGACCTGTGCTTAGCTCTCATCATGTTGACTCTTGCCCATTCGGTCTGTAGATAGTTTTGCATCTCATTATCCATTTTAGGTTTTTGTAATCCAGATGCCCAGATATTTGTATACATTGGCCCATTTGCAGGACAATACCTTGTATTTACGATTGTGTCACCGGCTCATTGTGTTCAATCCTCGCGGCTTTCGATTTTGGGATTGCCCAGGCGAGACTCATACATTCTTCACTGATGGGGTCTAGTGCTCTTTTTTTGGACTTTGCTTCTTTGATCTGGTTTCTGCCTTTTTCTCTCAGTGCTAAGTCATCAGCATAGCATAGCAGTTTGGTACCTGTAAAAGTCCGACACAAGTTTTCTGAGGATGTTGAAGAGAGTTGGACTAAGAACTCCTCTTTGGTGTGCTTGGCTACAGTCTTTTGGTGATCTGAGACTAGTCCTTGACAGGTAACTCTTGCTGTTCTGTTTGGAGACAGTCAGCGACTCCAAGCCAGTAAAATCCCTTGACGCCTTTCCAGAGCGGAGTGGTTACAATAGCCTGTGCATTTGCCAGCTCAAATGCTTTTTGAGTCAAGGAATACTACGATTGCCTTATTTTGACCAATCGATCCCAGGAGAGTAATGGCCAAACTGCTGGTACTGGCACTTTTTGGGTGAATCCAAAGATATTGTGGTGAAGTGGTCCAGTTTTCCAGAGGAATCGATATGGAGACCATCCTTTCGGCGGTTTTGCCGATGCATATAATGATGATATTGGTTTTTGAAATTCTGGGGCTCGTGAGTTTGGGAGATAAATTTTCCTTGCTTTTTTCAAGCTGACGGGATTTGCCTGCTGACCATGAAGCGTTGATAACTGTTGGAGAAACCAGTTCACCAGCAAGTCCCTCGCCTTTGTGAGCAATGGCCGGAATAAGTTATACCATCACTGCCAGGAGCAGTGTCTTTGCTCGTTTTCTGGCCTTCTCTCTGTTTACTATAAATGCGGTAATGACGACGTGCAGAAGGCACTCACCAACGAGTTTCCCGCGAAGAAAGAGCGCCTCACCATTACACTGCACTGCTAGGTTCGCCTTCGCTCAGCAGTATGTGGCCAATGATGTCAGGAGTTCTGGGAAAGGATCGTCTTCACAGACGAAAAGCGTTCACCTTCAGCAACCATGGCCGCATTCACATGTGGAGGAGGAATAATACAAAGTAAGCGTGATAACTCTTCATCTTGTTGAAGACCTGTGATGATTGTACACCTACTACCAAAAACTATCCTCACTGAGAATGTACATCCACTTTGCTCTTCGTGGGAGAAAGTGAAGTAGACAAGATCTGTTTTCCCCAGCTGCTTCACACCCTTGTTCGCCTCTCATCCTCCTGCTCTTAAAGCCGGTGAAACAAAGTCTGTTTTTCATTCCATCTCTTCCTCAGACATTAGGAACGAGGCTGAGGTTAAGCATCTTAATTTACACTCACTAAAGAGAGACGCAGTGGGGGCTAAACAAAGCGGACATTACAAGGGCCTCTCCAGACTATCAACCGGGAGCGAACTCGTAACAATGGTTTTAAATTAGACAAGTTAGATTTACTTAGGCGGGAAATAGGTAAACATTGTTGGCTTGGAAATGAGTAGTGGACAGAGTGGAACAAGTTACCAAACATCATCATTAAATCGAATACTTTGGATAACTTCAAACATGGGTTGGATGGATATATGAGCAATAGGGTTGGGTGTAAATGGACTTGCTGATAATAGAACTAATAGGCCCGCTGCAGTTTCCTCCATTCTTATGTTCTTATCTCTCCCCTTGCCCCCCCTTACCTCCGACTACGGCGCTATTTCACACCTATCGTCACTTATCCTGCATTAGTATCAAAATCAGAATTTATTACAGGGTTCAATATTTGTAAGAACTCTCACTGTTATCTATCTACCATATCCCAAGACTTTCTGCTATTCCGGAATATGATCGCTGCTATGTTTATGAAGAGGCCGGGCGGTCAGGGGGTCACTATAAATAATTGGGGCACATGACTTCTGCATGGGGTATTTGACGTGATGTAGATCGACAGCCGCGTCACTGCACAATGCCCTGCCATATTTTTTTTTAAAATCGTTGCCCAGTCAATGACCTGGATAGTCCTGCAATGGTTTTCCCTCGGACAACTGGAAATGCTGAAACTGGCAGGGAGCAGGGGCTGTAACAGAGCTGCTGGTAGCCAGAGGTGTAGGAGTTATTCGTTTCAACTACTGCGTTCACATTATTTACTTATTTAGATAAATGTCCTTTCATACATTCTGTGAGTATTTTAATTGCACCTTATACTACTAGTCCTGCTTCGCTCCTCTATTTACTGTGATTGGCTCACCCTACTGACGTGAGTCAGCGCGCGATAAGTTACCAGACAATGAATTATCAAACAAATATTGTTTTACTTTATATGATCGTGACTGGCTGGCAGAAATCCTGGGTATCACTTGTATTTGTATTCTCCTTATAACTGCCTCATCAAAATGAGAAACAACATTATTCTACCCTGTAAATTGTCTCAGTGATTTCACCAGCAACCCACCAAAGTAGGAGTTGGAGTGGTGGGCAGAACAAGTGGAGTCGAGGTTCCTACTCGTGCGACATAGAAACTTTATTACTTTTTAAGTCTTTAGCAACAGCTATGTTTCTTGCATCTAAATAGCTCATTTAATAAAACTGTATATGTGATATTGTCAATGGCCCCACTCTGTACAACCTGACTACACTTCTAATTAAACTTTGTGGTTTGCTGATTCTACCCCGGACTGCTTTTGCTAACTGAAGACTACGTTGGTTTTATATCAAGTTTGTATTATATAATAAGCATATATGTGGCGCCCACTTCCGAATCGTTTTGATGATACTAATTGATTAATCCCTTCGAGTACAGAAGCCTTCTCGTCTACAATCAAACATATCATAATTTCTGTTGAAATGGAACACCTTATTTTAGAACATGAATTCTGCCCCCACTCTCTTCAGCTACATAACTAGAGTATTTTTCATCTGTGAAGCTCTAGACTAGACGTTTACCAAGCGAGCGAAAATGTAATCTATCAACTGATATACTCTTTCCTCTTCACCCACCTAGTATTTCGTCTCTTACAAAAGACACCAACCCTGAAACCCTCCCCCAACTCTCTCTCTGCTCACCATTAAATGAATTAGTTCACACTTCAGGGTTCGAGTTCGCACCGAAATTTTGCAACGCTAAGTGGCAAAGTCTGGAGTGGAGCCAACTATACTACCTACAGTCACCAACAATGAAAAGTTTTATTGCACTTTTTTGTTGGCCTTGTCATGTAATTATAGCAACCAAATTGCCCATTTCTCATCAAGATTCAGCATGGTTTGTACACTTTTGCTATTTTATTGGCCTTCTGCACCTGAGCCTTGTTGTCCTCTCTTCACTACTTTCCACTGGCCTGTGTTTTCGCCGTTACAGACTCTCCCAGTCTCATCTTACTCCTTCATCCTCCCCAATCACTTCTCAACAACATGATATTCCGCTAATTCCTACGGTATATGCACGAAAGTCTTCTGGTTGAGCTAGCTAGTTTTGGTTAGGGAATTCGAATTTTTATAAACCTTGGTGATGGTCAAACAATAACGATATGTTACACAAATTTATTTGTCAGTGGCCCAAGGTTATAAATGCTTTGAAAAGCATTGGAATTGATGAGATAGATGATTAGTGATTCCCATATTGCTGACATAAACGATGACTAGTCGTCGCCCTTTCTCTTCTGCAGGGGTGGTCTGAAAAATGGCAAATGAAATTCAACTTTCAGCAAAGTGCAGCATGCATAATATTGGACGAACAACCTACTTATAATGTATACAGCCTTAACAACATAATAAAGCTAGAGAGTCGACTTGTGAAAGAGACCTAGAAATTTACTTAAGCCCAGGACTACGGCCTAGAAAACAGTGTGTTAATAAGGTGTCATGGTTTTTGGTGTGTGGATCGGTGGTAGTAGGAGTGGATTATATTATATAAAGATAATAATATGTCGTATTTCTTATTCTTACCGTAGAGTCCGATACCTACACTGATTACTTACAGGAGATTATGGCGTATCTACGTGAAGTTCACTCCACCACTCGACATTCCATGATTTATACTTGATAAATGATGATTTAATGAATTCATTTAATTTTCAACATCCATCTAAGTTATTGGTTATACTATGTCATAACCAATCAGTCGATACCTTTAGTAATGACAAGATAGAATCTCAGATACGGGCAGATAATTGCACTTACATTTATTTGTCAAGCTTCCATACAATGATTTACAATTTGCATGGATATATGATTTACTCACGTTCACGCTGTAATAAAATTAATCTTCATAAAGGAATTTCCAACTTGGGGGACACATGTGATTACTCTACTGTGGTATGACTTAACAGAGCCTTAATTCTTCAAGTGATTCATTAACTGCCAGCCTGGATTGCTTTTGTTGCAACCAGGCTTCATCTAAACTTCTTCCGAGCCATAACAACAAAAGGTACTCTTGGGTTACCACACAGTCTCGCGTCACTGGCAGTCACTGTGGACGGTTGTCGCGGCAATTAGAACTGTTAGCGTGACTTGAATTAACCATTGGTGCAATAGACCAGCCTGGATTGCTTTTGTCGCAACAGGCTTCCACGTGTATTTCCACGGGGATAACAAACCTTGGTTAACACACTTAGTCTCGTCGTCGGTCACGGTAGACGGGTGTCGTGCAGGAGAACTCTGTAGCGTGAATTAATTAACCATTTACTGTAGGTTTGATAGGCCAGCCTGGATTGCTCTTGTCGCAACCAGGCATCCACGTATTTCCACGGGGATAACAACCTAGGGTTAACACGCTGAGTCTCGTGTCGACGACGGTTCTGGGACGGAGTGGCGGTGGAGTACTCTGTGTGGTGTGGTGTCCCGCCCCCTTCAGGAGGAGAGAATGGAGACGACGTCCTAATAACCCATGGCTCGGGGTACTGCTTAAAATGAGGTTTTGGGTGTGAAGCGATGAACAGTCCACTGTTTCACTGCCCACCCCTAAAGGCTGGCTAACATACACTAATGGAAAATACATGTCCCAGTTATGCCTCGCCGGGCGTCTTATCTCTGGTAAAACAAACTTTGGAGTTGGTTGCGTGGGTAAGCCTAACGCAACCCATGACATAAGGCAAACAGAGTATTGGGTTTTATATCTAGAAGTGTAAGTAACAAGAGTGCAGAGGTCTTATTGCAACTATATCTTGCGCTAGTCAGGCCCCATCTCGATTATGCAGTTCAGTTCTGGTGCCCCTATTATAGAATGGATATAAATTCACTAGAGTCGGTGCAGCGAAAGAATGACAAAATGATTCGGGACTTAAGAAACCTTCCATATCAGGATAGGTTAAAGCTTCTTGCATTCCCTAGAAAGACGAAGGTGCGGGAGATATGATAAAGTATTTAAGTGGGTGAAAAGGAATCAATAAAGGGATATAAATAAAGTTCTTATAATATCCGAGCAGGATAGGACTTGAACAACGGAATTAAGTTGGATAAGTTTAGGTTTAGGAGGAAGATAGGAAGAAACTGGTTCACAAATAGGGTGGTGGACAGGTGGAACAACTAACAACTTTGTGGTATGTGCGGGAACTCTGGAAAGAAGTTTCAAAAGGAGGCTAGATAGATTCATGGATGATAGAGAGTGGTAGTAACTCTCGACAGGGGCCTGCCAAGCACAGGCCAACCGGCCTATTGCAGACTCCTTATTTTCTTATGTTCTTATGTTCTTAAGCTCCTTTGCGTGTGTGGTGGTGTTGGTGTGCAGATTAGTGGATGTCATGATTATGACCTGACCTCATGTTTAGTAAGGTCACCCTGTGTATTTAAACCTCTCTTTGTCCATGTAAATCAGTTGCCTCTGAAGATGTCTTGAATAAAGACGAAGCTAAGGTGTTCCATTGTTTCCCTTTTCCCTGTGTGATTTTATCCACGTTTTCATTATAGATCTACATGAAATGTATATACACACACATATATATATATATATATATATATATATATATATATATATATATATATATATATATATATATATATATATATATATTTCACAATGAAAACGTGGATAGGATAAATCTTATTAAAATCACACGGGAAACAATTGAATAAAGAAAACTAGGTGCTCCGTTGTTTCCGTGTATTTTATCATGATATATATATATATATATATATATATATATATATATATATATATATATATATATATATATATATATATATATATATATATATATATATATATATATATATATATATATATATATATATATATATATATATATATATATATATATATATATATATATATATATATATATATATATATATATATATATATATATATATATATATATATATATATATATATATATATGATATTCGAAATTTCAGTGTAATTTCAAACGCGCCATTGTCGATACTGAGCTTTCAAGGTCGTCGGAGGGAAAGGCGCTCCTGCACATAGCGAGAGGTTGTGGAACTAGGCCTAGTGATATTGTAGGGGTTACGTGATATCATGTTGTCTAGCCCTCAGGATGGATGGATGGAAACTCTAAGGTGGTGGTTTTTCTTATATAATATAAGTTATATGGAAGACAGTCTGGTGCTGGAGATGCCGTGTGGTGAGGCTGCTCAGTGAACCGTTCTGTGAGTAGCGTGCTGAGAGGTAGATGTGCAGGAGCTTCGTTAGAAATGTTGCCTGTTGCTGGCCTCAGGTTGAATGAGAGCTGGACAGCGAGGCTTGTGGAGGAGGTGTTGCGTGTTCAGGGATGTAGAGTAGAATGAATCTTAATGGAGACAGAGCTTATATACACAGCAGCAGGAAGTAAACCCGTGAAGTCACGGTTTCTTGACTCCGTTGCTGGGATACGGTAGCAACTGGTGACGACCCCCTGGGCCGCTCGTTTGGTTGCTAGGATACTGTCGCATTGGAATGCGGCTATGCAGTTGTAGGGAGACGTCACTACAATATTGAATGTAATTTGCCGAATTAATAATGATGCGATTCATGAAGTTAAGGGACTCTTATTGAATTTGGAATTATTATAGATCATTTATCAGTCTGAATAATGTTACGGTTGTCCCAAGGAGTTATTAGTTTGGCGGAAAATATGTCACGTAGGGCTAAGCTAGCGCCTTGGAGAGACACGACGCTGGCTGGTCCTCAGTCACATGGAAGCATTCGGTCCAGCAAGACGTCCCTGCGCGTCCGTCACAGAAATAGTCACGTGGACTAGTCACCTGTGTTGCACTATTGCAGTATAACAAGTAAGTCTCATTCGATCTCAGACAGGGTTTACATAGGGCAGTGATAAAGTTAACAAGAGCTAACAGTGAGTTCATTTCAGGGTTTCCGTCAGAACCCACTTGACTGCGAGAAATTGACTGCGAGAAATTGACTGCCAGAGATTGACTGCCCTTTGAGACTGCCGTTGATGATTGAGGCTTGGCAAGTGTCGCCATTGGAACGATCAGTGTAGGCTTGTCACTGGTTAGCGGGGTAGCAAAGGATCCTGTGAACGAGTGCTCCAGACAACTAAAACGACACGGGACCGGCATCGGCATTGGGTGATCAGTTCTTACCATGTGGGTGCCCACCACCACGTGCCCTCGGTCAGCTAGAAGTATTACCTACTGGCCATGGTCACCTGCGGGCGTTCTTTCTTCCCGCCCATGGACGCACTGAGAGTACACTGAGGCTATCTGAGTAAATTAATTGTCACACTGAGACCAGGAGTCTAGGGGATACCTAGAGAAACATTTTATTTCCCTTATTACGGGTGTATGTTGAGTTGGGTGGAGCACGGTTCACGGATAGTGGTGGACCCAGTAACATCTCAATAATAGTGACAATATATTTGTGTGTAGTTAGTACCATTTTTCAGTTCCTGATATTATCTTGACGTGTGTAGTAATAGTTCCTAAATGATTTTGATAGTATTGTTTGTTTAATGTTTGTGTCACTAAGTGGAACCAGAGTGATACTGCGATTTAATTCCTTTAATGCATCAAATTTTTCTTTATAATTCCGATCTCAGGTATAACCTTTGTTTCCCAGAGTAGTGTTTAATTTAGGTTAGGAATTGTGCATCTGCTGGGGTGATATAATTTTGTTGAAAGCCCTTAAAGCCTGTTTCATGTGTGCAAGCAACATTTCTTAATTCTTTAACTTTATTGTTGCCTGAGTTTCTAATAATTTCAATATCATGTATAACTTTTATTCCCCAGAGTAGTGTTTTAAGTTCAAGTTAAGAGGTGCGCATATTGGTGTACCATTATTTGATTGTGTTTGTAGTGTTGGAGGGAATATAAGTGTCTAAATTTTACAGTGTGTCTCATTCATCCCAGTCACATACGCTGTCCTTCCACGGGTCACGGACAAGTCATTTTGTTTAGTAGATTTATGTGTTCTTGTGCTAGTTCGGGATCTCTCACAAAGGGGCACTTCCACTGCAATTACCATCTAACAATCTTTAATAAACCCCAAGTCAAGTGAGAAATTAAAGTCCAGTCATTCCGACCGGTTACACACACACACATATATATATATATATATATATATATATATATATATATATATATATATATATATATATATATATATAATCATTTACAAAGAGACAATTGTATGTTGATTTTCTGTAAAATAACTCTGTTTTTTTAATAATTACTTATTATTAACTAAAGTAATCTGTGTAAATTTATACAATATATTCTGCCATGCATAAAATTTTAGCATAAGTGTTAATTCACTTACCTGACTGTACTATGTTAACATCAAATTCTAGTGACAGACTCACATATAGTACTGACCTGCCTGTTCTACTACATAGATAGTATAGTCAATCTGTTGACGCTGAAGTATTGGATGTGTATGATTCAGGATAAAAGCCAGGTGTGTCTCTTGTTTCTGTATGGGATGATGATGGCAACCTGTGTCGAGCTCGACACTCAGCTGGTGTAGTGAGCCTCCAAACTCAAGTTCTGGGTGGTTGTGTTCCTGTTCTTGAAGGGTTGGTGATGTGCGCTGCACCTTAAGAGGACCCCTGTAGATACAGGACATGATTTGAGAAAGTTACTTAAATAATATACATAAAAGGTATTATGGAATAAGTCAATGGTGTTTTCTTTGCTATTGTACTCTTGATGGCTTGAAGTCCACCAAGAGTTTATTGCCAAGTATCTTTAACTGTTCTCCTATCCCACCTCATATCAAAGGGTCCATAACCATAAGATGATAAGGATCTAGTCTGATTATTGTTATCTTTAACATAGGAGTGATCCTGTGCCTTTTTTGTTTTATTTTAACATTACAGAAGAACCTCTTAATTACCACTTAACTGGAAAACTTCATAACAAATGAGACAGATATTCACAACACTCTCTTATTCCGTGTGTCACATCATGCCTTTACTCCACCCATCTTCATGAAGAACAAATAAACATTATTTTCACTCATGAGTCAAAGACAAAAAGGATATTGCATAGCTGGGTCAAGTGCCCTCTTAACAATGGCTATAGTAAACCTTTCATTGTATGATGAACCCTAAACCATAATATAATTCGAAATAAAAAACCATATCCGTATTCTGAACAAAAGGTGTGTGAATTGTAATCAATCAAGGCGCTGGTCTTCATGTCTGAACCTGGCGACCAATGCCTTCTACACCAAACATTTAGCGAGATGTTTTACTAATCCTTTCAGCTTTGTAGATCTACGATCCAGCTTTAATTTAATTCATCCATTCCAGTCTACAGTATACCTTCCATTGTCCTTTTGTCTCAGTTTTGTCACTTAATATCTCTATTCAATCATTTGGCTTATATATCTGAATTATTATTTATTAATATATTTCTAGTATTCCTTTGTTGCTCTAACTGGTCTATCTCAGAACTTCTTCATTAATTTTGTCCGTATAAATAATTCGCATTCTTCGTATCACCATTTTTAAGACCTCAAATGCGTTCCAGCTTCTGGATCAGTACATAAGTAGTGAACATATATTGCATTGAGGGAGGCCTTTGATCTCATCGGAAATTAATGTCCTTTTTAACAGATCTATAATAAACACTATTATTTGCTTCCCCTGTTCTGTTTTCAATTTCTTCACATCAATTATCACAGCTCGTGTTACTAACTAAATACAAATACTGTATACAAAATTTTCCACCTATATATGTTCCATTTTGAAACCATAAACACACTTTCAGAATACATCTACAGTAATCGGGAAACGACTATTGCTTTATTTCTTTTATCCCTTTCGCCACTGATCAGCCTGTTAGCTGCTTCTGCGGTCAAGGCAAGAACAAAAGAACATAAGAAAATAAGAGTCGCAATAGGCCGGTTGGCTCTGCATGCAGGTGCTCCAATGAGAGTTACTACCACTCTCTATCATCCATGAATCTATTCAGCCTCCATTTGAAACTTTCCAGAATTCCAGCACTACTACAGAGTTGTTGCTTGTTCCACTCCGTCCACCAATTCATTTGTGAACCAGTTCCTTCCTATCTTCCTCCTAAACCTAAACTTCATCCAACTTAATTCCGTTGCAATCAAGTCCTTATCCTGCTCGGATATTTTAAGAACTTTATCTATATCCCCTTTATTGATTCCTTTCACCCACTTTAAATACTTCTATCATATCTCCTGCACTCTTCGTCTTTTCTAGGGAATGCAAGTTGAGTTTTTTGAATTTGATTGGAAGGTTTTTGTCCGGAATCATTTTCGTATTCTTGCTGAATCAATTTTAGGTGAATTTATATCCATTCTATATAGATGATCAGAACTGAACCGCATAATGAGGTGGGCTTGACTAGTTGAAGATATGGTTGCAATAAGACCTCTGCACTCTTTTTTGCTTACATTTTTTGATATAAACCCAATATTCTGTTTTGTTTTATTTTAACATTAACGCACTGTTTTCAGGTCTTTTCACAAGTCGACTTCTAGGTTGATGTTGTTATATTGTATACATTGTCGTGTTTTGTTCTTCCAATATTAAGCACGCTGCACTTGCTGTGTTGAATTTCTATTTGCTATTTTTGGTAGCCAATTCTGCAGTTTATTTAGATCCTCCCTATTGCTTTTGATCCTGTCTCTTGTATTATTCTGTTGCCCTATTTTGGTGTCATCCGCAAACTGCTTATGTCACTGCTGATCCTAGTATCTAGGATCGTTTATGAAGATTATGAGCAAGAGTGGGCCTAGTACTGACCCCTGGGATTCTACTGGGTTGACACGCCCCACTCAGATTTAACTCCATTTGCTTTATTCTGCGTTCTATCGGTGAGCCATGATTTTATTCAATTTTAAAACTTTCCTCGATACCATGAGTAGTTTTCTCAGATGCCTTGATGTGGTATTTGTCAAATGTTTTGCTAAAGTCTAGTTAACATCGTAATTTTTTGTCATTACTACAACCCCGAAGACTTTCCAAAAAAAGCAATACGTAACCGAACGAAGCATCGA
>NW_024752944.1:0-3888 GCF_018991925.1 Homarus americanus | reverse complement strand
TTGGTGTCTGTGGTGAGTGTGTAGGAGTGTGTTTGTATTCTGTGTGTGTGTGTGTGGAGGTGAGTGTGTGTGGGGGGTGAGTGTGTGTGTGTGTGGGGGGGTGAGGTGTGTGTGTGTGTGTGGGGGGTGAGGTGTGTGTGTGTGTGTGTGGGGTGAGTGTGTGTGTGTGTGTGGGGGGGTGAGTGTGTGTGTGTGTGTGTGTGTGTGTGTGTGTGTGTGTGTGTGGGGTGTGTGTGTGGGGTGTGTGTGTGTGTGTGTGTGGTGTGTGTGGGGGTGAGTGTGTGTGTGATGGTGTGTTGGTGTCTGTGATGAGTGTGTTGGTGTCTGTAGTGAGTGTGTTGGTGTCTGTAGTGAGTGTGTTGGTGTCTAGGGTGAGTGTGAGTGTGTGGGTGTGTTGGTGTCTGTGATAAGCCTGCTCACTCACATGACGCGGGAGATGTAAATGGGAAACTCCTTGAACCGGAATCTTCCTCACCAGCTTCTTTACAGCGTTTGAGATGATGGCATTTCCGTAAATTCCCCGGGGGATGTTGCCACCGAGGGGGAGGCTGGCACCGAGGAGGAGGCTGGCACTGAGGAAGGATCTGGCACTGAGGAGGGAGGCTGGTACTGATGGGGGAGAGGCTGGTACTAAGGGAGAGAGGCTGGTACTAAGGGAGAGAGGCTGGTACTGAGGGGGAGAGACTGGTACTGATGGGGGAGGTTACCACTGAGGGGGGAGGTTGTCACTGAGGGGCTTGGTTGCCACTGAGGTGGCTGCCACTGAGGGTGGTTGCCACTGAGGTGGTTGCCACTGGAGAGGGTGGCTGCCACTGAGGGAGGTGGCCACTGAGGGGGGTGGCTGCCACTGAGGGGGTGGCTGCCACTGAGGAGGGTGGTTGCCACTGGGGAGGTGGTTGCCACTGGGGAGGGTGGTTGCCACTGAGGGGTGGTTGCCACTGAGGGGGTGAGCCACTGAGGGGTGGCTGCCACTGTTGCCACTGAGGTTGCCACTGAGGGGTGGCTGCCACAAGGGCTGCCACTGGGTGGCTGCCACTGAGGGTGGTTGCCACTGAGGGGGAGGTTGCCACTGAGGGGGTGGTTGCCACTGAGGGGGGTGGTTGCCAGGGGGGGGGTGCCACTGAGGGGGTGGTTGCCACTGATGGCCACTGAGGGGTTGCCACTGTTGCCACTGAGGGGGGTGGCTGCCACTGAGGGGGGTGGTTGCCACTGAGGGTGGCTGCCACAACTGCCACTGAGGGTGGTGGTTGCCACTGAGGGGGGTGGCTGCCACTGAGTGGTGCCACTGAGGGGGGGGTTGGTTGCCACTGAGGGGGAAGGTTATCACTGAGAGGGAGGTTGCCACTGTGTGTGATTTATAGGTATAGGTAAACGAATGATGCAAGTAAAGAAAGGTGCAAAGTCAAACACAAACTGACAGACAGACAGAGACTAATAATTTACCTCACTGACAGTGGTGATCGTCTAATGTTCCCTCACTTCGGTCAGGAAACCAAAACGATAACCATTGATCATAATAATACTATTTATGAAGTCCAAACTATTTATTATTGTGGACTCTGAAATAAAATATATAAAATATAACTTCTTTGTTGAAAATACCATTTAATCTACAGAGTACAAAAAGGAAATAGTCAGAATTTGTGAGAACTACCAAAGAAAATAAACACACTGCTTCCTATCGTTCGGTAACATGCACGGGAAAACTTCATTGTTTTCGGGTTAAGCGGCATTTAACAGCAATATTAACAAAATTGTAGAGGCACCTTGATTGTCCCACGACTCCAGAATGTAAATAAAAGTTGGTCTTTATGCAAATTAAGGAAACTTTAGCAGTAATGAAATTTTTAGATTGCTTGCAAAACTATAACAGAAATTAGCAAAAGTTTTCCAAAATCTAAATGGAGGAAGGAAAGAAGCCTCGAGGACCCAGCTGGAGCCTAAGCGCCTCTCCTCCTCCACAGAAACTTTTTTTACGGATTGAAATTCGGAATTCATTTAAACGATTAAAATTTTTCTTAAAAGAACTTATGTATTTTGCAAGAAAAAAAATATTAACAATAATAATAAGTCTGACGGATGAGTTATATTTAAGAAATTCTTTATATTACTACAAGAAATATATTTAGATATAAAATTCGTTTCGTATTTTTGGAAGATAATCTTCTTAGTGTCATTTTGTTGATCTAAACCATCTGTACGTCTTGGTGTTGGTCTACAGGTGGTGGAGGTCTACCTTGATCTGTGGGTGAATGTTGGTGTTGGTCTACAGGTGGTGGAGGTCTACCTTGATCTGTGGGTGAATGTTGGTGTTGGTCTACAGGTGGTGTAGGTCTACCTTGATCTGTGGGTGAATGTTGGTGTTGGTCTACAGGTGGTGGAGGTCTACCTCGATATGTGCGTGAATGTTGGTGTTGGTCTACAGGTGGTGGAGGTCTACCTCGATATGTGGGTTAATGTTGGTGTTGATTTACAGGTGGTGGAGGTCTACCTTAATATGTGGGTGAATGTTGGTGTTGGTCTACAGGTGGTGGAGGTCTACCTCGATATGTGGGTGAATGTTGGTGTTGGTCTACAGGTGGTGGAGGTCTACCTTGATATGTGAAGTGTTGGTCTACAGGTGGTGGAGTCTACCTCGATATGTGCGTGAATGTTGGTGTTGGTCTACAGGTGGTGAGGTCTACCTCGATATGTGGGTGAATGTTGGTGTTGGTTTACAGGTGGTGAGATCTACCTTGATGTGTTGGTGAATGTTGGTGTTGGTGGGTCTGAGCTACAGTGGTGGAGCCTGTGGTTGACGAAGATTTTTGAGACAGACAGACAGACAGACAGACACACGCACAGAGTACTACAATGCCCTGGGTGTATGACGACCATAAGTCACCTACAATGTCTTCATTACCCCAACACCATAATATTTACGTGCTCACATGCATTACCAAGGTCTCATAACACCGTGAGTAATCTAACTTGATCTAGGTCTGACGCTGACTTTCACTGTATTAATATAACACTATTTTGAATCAGTTTTTCATTTTTATTACTGAAATATAAAGAGTTAATGAAGACAGGATACACATTTCACAAAGCCAACCGGAGGCTCCACATTGTCTCACTGTTCAGTCCCCAAAACTTCTTCCATCAATAGTTCATTAACGGTGTATAAGTTCCACCATGTTTTTCACTACAACGGTACAGCAAAAGTATATTTTTAGCATTAAACTGTTATTATTTTATTGTCTAATCATCACTACATATAACACCAACCATCATCACTACATATGTACAACATCCATCATCACTACATATAACCCATCATCACTACATATATACAACATCCATCATCACTACATATATCATCATCCATCATCACTACATATAACACCATCCATCATCACTAATATAACATCATCCATCATCACTATATATACAACATCCATCATCACTACATATAACATCATCATCCATCATCACTACATATAACACCATCCATCATCACTACATATAACATCATCCATCATCACTACATATACAACATCCATCATCACTACATATAACATCACCCATCATCATCCATATAACACCATCCATATACTACATAACATCATCCATCATCACTACAGATCGGTAAATTAGTTTCGAGATTCTCGTGCGGACGGACACACACACACACACAGACATACTTCTTTGTTTTATATATACATGATTACAGATATATTCAGTATGTTTATGCGAAATAGGGATAAATCCTTAATGACGATAACTTTTGTTATTTCTCCTGTATGGACACAACTGTTGGGCCATAGACATATAAAAACAGAACGTAAAAAAACTTCAGCACTTGACACTCTGCCTGAGAAATACTAGTGTTGCAGAACCTGCGAAACC